>NW_011887895.1:68875-106226 GCF_000806365.1 Fopius arisanus | reverse complement strand
GCCTTTGGTAAATCGCGATAAATAAATTAACAGGTTGCTCAGGTTATCGTAGCGGGATTTTCCTCTTCTTTCCACTTTAGGAGTTCTTGCAAATCTTACACGAATTTCAAACGTATTTTCGATTTGTCTGATATCGATGCTTTCAGTAAACACCCGAAATCTCGACTTTTTCTTTACTTTTACACTGACAATATTCAATACAGCCTACATTTTTTTTATATAATGGCTGAGAATATGAACCATACGTAAGCCACATTTTCGACCCCCTCGATCCATCCATTTTAGCGAGATAATAATTAGTGAAAACA
Source organism: Fopius arisanus (assembly GCF_000806365.1). Taxonomy (NCBI): domain Eukaryota; kingdom Metazoa; phylum Arthropoda; class Insecta; order Hymenoptera; family Braconidae; genus Fopius; species Fopius arisanus. Next base: position 105,918 of record NW_011887895.1, on the reverse strand, counting down.
CTTGTCTGTACTACAGAGTCCTACGGGGAAACCCGAGTGGAAATTTTGGTCAAGTTCTAGTCAAGACTGGATCAGGTCATACTTAATGATTGATTCGGAAGTGACACGGTAACTGGATCAAATTTTGATCAGACATGTAACGCAAATTTAAATCAAGACTTGATCAAACTTTTCTGATCCGGTTTAACGGTTTCGGATTTGATCAAGTCAAATGTATCTAAATCGGATGACTGGAATATCGAAAACAATAATAAATATTAATCATAACTCACTTAAAACAGAAGATAATTAATTTTTTTTATTATATCTGACCGCTCTTGATGAAGCCCGATTGTAATTAGCGATGAAAAAACCCTATTATTTTTGACGATGCTGGAGATCGAACCGAGGAACCTACGATTACTAAACCTACGCCCTAACCACTGGACTACCGCTTGTGTGTTTGTTTGTAATAGTTTATTAACTTTAATAGGTATATATAGACTTTGAAATGTACAAAATATACAATGCTTATAAAATAATTGTACGCGTCGAAAACTAGGTCACCAGCCCTTGGCTTTATACCTAATACAAGTGGTGTTTGAGGGTTGATTTACAAAAGTGAATGGTATAGGGTTATAGAGGACGTTGCAGTAAAAAATAAGGAAAAATTTAGTTGTAAAAAACCTTATAAGTAATGGGTAGAAGAGAGGGGTGAGGAGGGGAGGGGAGGGTGTTGAGGCACATTTGAGTTCTGAGATCATGGATTTAAGGTCTTCAAGGATTTGGAAGATATTGAGGTTAATTAGGTCCTCAATGATGGATTTAGCTGTGTTAATGCATCAGTTTGTAGTACTTAAATGCGTAAGTGGTGGGTGGACAGTTGAAGGTCTTGGAGTTCTAGAGGTTCTAGCAGGTCTCGGAGGATGCTGATGGTTTTTCACCAATGATGGCGTTGGAAACGATGGTCCCGCTGGAGAGAAGAAGGGAGTACCTGGTGTGGTTGGAGTTCTAGTCGTGTCTGACTTCTCTGAGGTTGCTGATGCTATTGGGAAGTTCGGTGTTCCGAGGAAGTGGATGGATTTTGCTAGTTCAGCGAAGGTTTTTGTGGATGTTCACTTGAATGGGTCCAAAGCAATTTTTTGTGGAGCAGCTGAGGTTTTTGTTTGATGTCTTACTGGTTTTTGGTGTAGTTCAGGCGGTTTGGGCATTTTCTGAAGCTTGCTGTGTTCAGCACCACAGTTGGCACATTTGACGGATGAGTTGGTGCAGGATTTAATATCATGCTCTCCTGAGCATTTGACACATCTGGGTGAGAGATGGCAGTGAGCACTGGCGTGCCCGAACCGTTGGCATTTAAAGCATTGGGTGGGTTGATCGGATTTTATGAATTTCTCCAGCTTGAAGGTGTGGTGGAGAATTGTGGCTTTAATGGAGGTTATGTTTGTCATGGTCACCTCGTGGCCGACTGTGATTGAAAACATAGGCAAGGGGATTTTCTTACCAGTGTCCGGATCCGATTTAATAAATTGCCGGACTGAAAGGGTTTCTATACCCTTACTTTTGAGTTCTTCAGAAATATCTGATTCTGAAAAAAAGGTTGGGAGACCCTTGATGATAAATTTTTTAGGTCTCTCGCTTTTGAGCCCAAATGTGTAAAATTTGAAGTTATTTTTTTCCAGCAGTTTGGTGATTTTGGTAAAATCCTCCTGGGATTTAAGGGAGATTTTGGTGTTGTTCCCATTATATTTCAAGTTGAAATTGTTATTTGAGACATTCACCTGAATGATTATGGTTATGGCAAGTTTTCTACGGTCTAAAGATGCCCATTAAGTCAGAATCATCAAAGAAACAATGGCCGTAGACTGTTAGTGAGAAAAATCATAGAGTTTTCTCGCAAGTTACACTGCATTTGATCTAATGGACTATATCCACGGAACTTCAACTTTTCCTGGAAGCTAGAGGACAATTCAGACTTTTCACGAGAAGAGAAATGAAAAATCTCATAACTTCTATGGATTTTCAACATAAAACACATGAGAATCCGAGGACATTCTTCATTGTACCAGCGGAAATTTCAAAGCGAAAATTCCTTCGTTTTGCGGTGGAAGTGTCACATGTTCCATCCTTCGGAGCAGAAGCTTGACCAATTGAATGATGCAAATTTTTCAACACTCTCTCTTCGTCATATCTTTCACTACCTTTCATTGCACTGAATTACATAAAAATCTTACCTGCATCGGCTAAGACGGTAATGTTGTTGTGTTTGATCCAATCCTCTGAGGGAGGGTGTCCTCGACGCAACCACTCATTCATTCTGCCCCAATCTTCCTGAGGTGGATAATAACAGTACAATGATGCTGAATTGTACTCAAGCCATGAAAAGTGCAGTAATTCTACCACCGCTTTCTTTCCTCTTCTACAGCCGTTTTCAAATCTTATGATATGCTAGGATATGATATGTGAGGCTTCTTTCAAATTTCATCTTAACATGTTGTACACATGAGTATTCTCTCAGTTATGACTAAATCACCTACGACAAGAATGAATAATCAAAATGAAGTCGGATGATGATCACCATTTTCATCTCTAGTATACGAATCACAAAATTAGAATGCAAAAGCAATTCTATATGAAAAAACATCATTTATTTAATTAAAATACGCTCATGTTTTTATGAAAAACATTACCGTATCAAATGGAACACTATTGGACATTGATCGTTCAAATGATAAGAATAAAACAACAAGAGATTGATTTTTGAAACCAATTGACTTGGTGTATCAATAGTGGCTTTAGTCAACTTAACTTCTTCTTCCATTTCTGGCTCGTCCTGACAATTGCGAAAACGTACGATTATTTTTTTAATTTCTCAACGAAACACACCGAGGTAAACTATTACGAATATCAATCCAACGCTTAGAGGAGTAGAAGTCGGTTAAAAACAATTGTTTACCTGCAGCGAGCCACTAATTACGTACAATATAGAAGTTATAGCCGCCAACTCTGGCTGCCGACGCATCGATCAGCGTCTTTGGATCATTCCATCCTTGTATTCTTCAGGGCCATTATGTCATTTCACAATCGTAGCATACGTCAGGAGAATTGAATTTTAATTATTTATTTATTGTGCTTACCTTAGAGTGATGTGTGTTCCTCGTCGATGTAGAAAAACTACGCACTATAAACGCTTAGTTGATGATGTGACAAATATTAGGATACCTGCGCGGCGGCCATCTTCACGTCAGCGCGACGGGAGACGCGTATATTAATTTGTTTTATTTCCATTCGAAAATCGCGATACACTAGGACTATCTCTTGTTAATTATTGCAATTTTTTTCTGAATTCCCATAGCATCAAAACGACCAAGTCATGACTGATCATTTCACCCTCTTTCTTCGTATGATGCGAATTCTCAGTGTGCAAACATATTATAATGACAGATCATCCCAGCTCGTTTTTTTTGCGGAAAGTTGTAATAAATAATTGGTGGTGCAGAAAATTGAATAATTCACCATGTGGTTTTTACTTGTCAGTATAAATGTCACTGCAACCACACTAGTCAATTATATAGTTAAAAAAAATTCAGTAAACCTTGTCCATACATTAAACTACAATTATGTTGAAATATTTCGTTCACCATGATATTCACAACATGACTCATAATTTTTTCAACATTCGTTTTGTTCAAGTACTTTTCCATTGATTTTACGAAATATCTCTTTCATGTCATTTGATTTTCTCAGGATAAACAATGATGAATTTTATTCCTTAGAGCCATTCAATTTGTCAACAATCATATAATTAATTTGAAGGTGAAAAATCACACCTCAGAATTATCCGATACAACATTCAGAATTATCATGATGGATTGACGAATCGTTCAGAAGAAAAGTTCCCCGGGAAAGCCCATGGCAGTAATTATGCATGGAGAAGAGATAGTGAAAAGTGTTCATTTGATATATGCATATACACACACTTCTTTTTCACATCACTCAATTTTATGAACTCGGGAAAACTGCTGAATCCTCCTATCTTCAAGATCCCCACTTCTGAAGAGGGACAGGGTGTTCGGAAAACATTTCTTCTACAAATATATGTTTGATGAGAAAATAATAATAATAATAATTCATTTTGTAGCTGTACAACATTATTTGGATGTTGGTCAGTGAACTTCATGTCTCTATAATGTACCGATTTCAGTGACAGCATTCTCCTTCCATTTTCAACTGTAACGACTGTGGATTTCTTGAGGATACGCTCCCCAAGAACTTCCTTTCTTTTCACTTTCACGTGATCCTTCTGAGTCTGAGCAGTTAGACGGTTCACGACTTGAGCGAGAGGTTTGGCGTGACCAGTAACCAGCGACTTAAATTTCCCTATGAAATTTTCTCCCCAAAAGGCTGAGTAGTCTGTATGTGGTGCCTGAAAGTGCTTCACATCCTCGGAGAGGTGTATGATGCTGTGGATATTCAGCACCTGGGAATCCCTTCCATAAAACGTCGGCATCAACATGAAGAATCTTCGTAAGAAGCGGTCAGCTGTATCACAGTGAGGTGCCGCCAGTTCAGAGCTGCATAGAATTCGGCACCCAGCATGTAGAAGTAGAAAATGGTTATATAAATCTTTCGGTAAGACATCCTCTAGTACAATTGGTCCAGCATACAATAGTATAAAGGACAGTTGCGTGGCTTTCCAGAGAGAAAAATGATCAATGTCGAAGTTTTTCCGCTGGAATTCGACTGGCACCCCTGGAGATATCTCCACCATTAATTTCTTCAAATTTTGTACTTTTTGCATGGATATTCTATATTTGCTACTTCGATCTAGCCATTTCGTAAGTAAATTCTTCATGAGATTGAGAAAGAGTAAATGCATTGCCTCCTGTGGTACATCTCTTATGGGATCAAATCCTGGAATTTTTAATAGGGGTGTTTGTTCAGTTTGAGGCTGATGTTTTTTGTCCTTTCGGAAAATGAATGATTCTTTCGTCCTTTTCTCAGCATCCATATGTAGATAGACACGTCTCTTGTTGATGGTTTCACCATGTACCGTGCAACGTTCACAAGCCGAAAAACCAGTAGGACCCTTGATGCACTTGATAAAGGCTCGCGCTGGTCCATCGCCAATGATCCCCAGAATTTGAAATGCATATTGACTTACCTCCAATTGTCACTCCCTCATTAGTCAAAACTCTTGCTTCGTCGACAAAATCCTTCAAATACGAAAAAACCTTCCTCGGTTTTGAAGCGCCATAATAAAGAGCAGCGACAAACGGTGGGCATACATAATTTTTGTGGTAGGGTTTTATGAGTATTGGCCACAATGATTCAGTTATGTTGGAATACACAGTCATCCCATCAATATGCACAAGAACTTTGATTTCAACTTCTTCGAAAACTTCAGGTTGGATGCTCTTTTCTAGGCCATTCTTTATTCCTAGGTAGATGAAATGCCCAATCTGATTAGTTTTGGACAACATGGGAATGCTCTTGATAGAATGAGAAAAACCCATGAGAGTCGCTACACTTGATGGCAATTCTGGATAGCCGGTTTCCTTTAGAGTTTTTAATAAATTCGTCACTGCACATGTCTTCATGTTAGTAATATTATCAATCGACCACTTTTTCAGAATTTCCCGCGAGTTCATCTCATGTTCATTCACTGCAGCCTCGCTCAGTAGACTCTGTCCAAATGACAATGTATCTGTGGCACTGAGATTCGACGAATGGGACTGAGCTTCATCGGCAAGAGATCCATTATTGCTCCCAGTCCGCGAAGTGCTGACTGAGACGTCACCATCACCATACAGCCCTTGAAAGCCCTCATTCTCAACAGCATTCTGGTCTGCAGGTTCTGGCACTGGTTCTGGTGAAAATTGGAACGGAGCATATTGCATTGCCTCATCATGCTCATTGCTACCAACGGAGTTCTCTTCATCACTGACTTCTTCATTTCTTCTCAGATATCTCGCTTTCCTCTGTCTGTAAGCGGCACTTTTTTTGAAAAAATCCATGATGCAATATTTTTGTAATTTATTATTTATCCGGTATCACGATTGCTTGTCACTTGACGTTTCACTTTCGAGATTAGGAAGCACCTGTCACTCGAACACATACACTTTAATGTCCCACAATGCGAGTAGCGATTTGTTCTCATATCGAGAATAAATCTAATCGATTTGATGTAATGAATTAAAAGATTGAGTGATAAAAAGAAATTGATAATGAAAGAATCACCGTGTCGTGAACTCCAAGATTATATCCGAAATCCACAAATTTACTCTCTCGGTTGAAGTTCTTCACATAAAAAATTTTTGATGAATTTTAGAAAGAAGAAAAACGAGAATGTTTCATCGGAAAATGTGAATTTGAAATTTTGTTCTGAATACCTACCGTTTGTTAAGCATGCAGGATAGCTATAAGACTCCAGAGGAGCAGCTTCGGAAATGAATTGTAAATTATTTTATCAGTCCGTGGATCAAGACGTTACAAAATAATACGTGCGGATCCATCAGAAAATAATGCGATTATCAAGATTTACATCGAGTATTGAATTAAAAATGGAATTAAGATTGTTTACAGGCTGCATGCTCCAGCATGGTACATCAACTCTACATCAATCTTCAAACAAGACTCATTTAAACCTTGGCATCCAGACTCGGATCAATGTGTAATTTAACGACCGAACGAAGCTAGGTTGAAACTAGGACGGCCTAGCCTCGATGATCTATCTTGAACCGATGCTCTTTCAATCGTCAGGCTAGATCATTCTCACCTGGGGCTATCCATTTTTCCAGTAGATTTTTCTCACAAAAACTTATATCAAGAATAATCCTGTTTCCCTTCCTACCCAATCCACAACCCTTCCGAACAACTTTATGTGACGTCTCAACGTGTGGAACGCTATAAAAACTTCTTCTCTTCTATGAAATGAGTTTTTTCCGTTACAATTATTTATACTAGTACGTTTTTATTCTGGCAGAAACGTGTAGATAAATTTTCCTTCAGATGCCGATGTTGTTTTCGTTTCAATTGGATAACCTGAATTGCAGTTGATTTTCTTGACATTAAGCCCATAAACGTCGATAGTTTTAAATTAATCTAGATGTCTGCCGCTTTGAACAATGTTTCAACATTTATATGTTATTCATGATGTGTTGTTCAGGGCATTTTTACCAATCGATTGGTATTTTTTCAGAGAATGGCGAATATGAGATTTAAAAGCAACATCATAATGATACCAATAATTCGTTACAATTTACTTCACATCAAGATGGAAATATTGATTTTTTTGCTTTCATTTTCAAATAGTTATGATAAATTTTATTCATCATGTGATTTATATTTGCAATCATATTCATAATAAGTATTATAACATCAAATTCTAAGGTTGAAATAAATTGAAAAAGACAATGCTGACGCATATATTCGTTCATTTTATATTGAAGGAAACAGAAGAACTTATACTTTAGATGCAGTCAAGAAAACCGGTAGAAAAACTAGTGAGATATAACAATAAGTCGCTTTTTACTCAATTGTCGGCGGACGTAATAGAGCTCATAACAATTGTATCGAAAAAAATACAGTAAGAAACTCCCCTTATTAGAGAATATTCAATGAAACGAAAACTCTTCGTAATTCTGTAAAATCGGCCTTGATAAATGTTGAAAATATCAGAATTGACTAATTCTTTTGTTTTTTCTCTGAACAGAGTTGAATAATTATGGCCTTTCTATCCATTACTCAATTTTCTCATCAATTAACAAAATACTGTAATACTTTATGATTAAATTAACATAAATTGGTTTCAAGATGATAAAAATATAATATCATCGACATGAGGAATTGAACGGGATTTTTCAATTGAACTGACCACTTCACATGTATAAGCGGTATTTCATTTGTAGACTCGTATCACTCATTCAAATGTAACTGTTCCTTTTAGTCGGTGGCATATAAATCTCTGTTTTCATTTGTCTCAGTATTTGTATTTTTGCTGACACAGTCCATGTTTTACTATTAATGAACAAAATTAATTCTAACCGTCTGCAGACTTAACTGAGACGACGATTGCCACTATCTAAAAGTTTCTTTATTTTTTCCAAAGCATTTTCAATAGGAAAAACAGTGACTATGCTAAAAGGACATTCCATATGTTCTACAGCATCTGGTAAATGTAGGATATTATGAACATGTTTACAATGAATGATCGTCTATACAAACTAGCTGCTATTTCCACGAATGTTTTGAGGTATTGCTCTGCACGTCGCTAATACTTCTCTACCAATTTCGTCGAGTATAAAATGCGACATACAGCTTGAGAAAGAAGATGTTTTATATACGCTTCTGATAATATTTCCTTGAAAATGACACACTCTGCATACAGTATATCCATATTTTATTTTACTATTATCCATATCGGACATAGCTCTGGTGATATGTTGAAACTCAATGTGTATTTGGCGTTGTAAATGAATCAGACGAGTAGATGAAAGGTTTTTGAAATTGTGACTCCGTCTTATGATGATGAACTTCGAGGGTAACCAAGAAACAGTACAAATGCATGGAAGCGAGTAAGAAACAGGAAATCATATTTATGATAGGATCGAGCAGTAGAAGAGGTAAGGTACCGTTATAGCGTCCTTCATCATTCTTTGGGCAAAAAGAGTCATCAGTTCGAGGCTCAGTATCCATTTTAGTGTATATAGTACGTCTTTATCTTTTCCCATGTGCAGTGCATCGTTTACAGAAGCTCTTACGACATAGGTGCCATTATGATATCAATAATTATGTTATAAAATTCTTATGATATAAAATACTATGCAAAAATGGTATGTTATGCTTTTTTTTAGACTCGTGGGGACTTCTTAAGAGCCAAAAAACTCAGACCGCACTTGTTACGCAATATACTATTACACAGATTTGATACGTTTAATGTCCAATTTAAAGTCCATTTCGATGTAAAACAATTTAGTTCATAGATGAAGTCTTTGAGACTTCATTGTGGCGTCATCTGTTTTATGATTTCCATAGTAAATTGCTGTCGCGGATCCCGCGGTTTTGCGGTATTTTCACATCCCTGAGCAGCAACCGTATTGATCAATAGAGAGGTGAGTTCATTCAGCCGCATTCTTCCTATTAAATTAGGCACTTTTCTGGAACCAGATTCACAACTAGGCGGCACAATCAGTCCAATAGAAAACGCCCGGGCGGTCACCAGAACAAAGACCTAGCATGCGCCATGTGGCAAGACACAAAAGGCTAGAATGGAGTGACCAGTAGTCAGCCCACATTTTTCAAAACGCGATGGAATCACAAAGGGCAGCGATAGCAAATGCAAATTCCTCGGTGCGCAACTCAATCGAATCCAAGAGCAACTGGATTTCATTGATTCCCGAAACATCATAAGAACCATCAACATGAAAATCAATTCACCCGAAATTACGAATGCAGCTGATAACGCACCTCTCAGAACAAAAAATAAAATTGTGATGGTTATACAAACGCGGGAAAGGCCCGTTCCTATGAGTGTCAATCTTAATGTATTGATTTTCTCCACACTCGTATTCGATTATCCATCTTCGAAATGCATAACGCTTGAGGTCTCTACTGCTGGAGGTAAATTCTACTTTCGTCTTCATAGTTTTACAAACGGCTTCGAAATCTGGCCAGGGGTCTATACTCCAAGCGATGGGAATATACGTTTTTCCCTTTCAAGTTAATTTTGGGATCCAGAAGACCTGCATCGGGCTAATACCCAGCAAGGTATCATAATGTCAACCCGGAACCGCGAAAAATTACTCCAATCGGAACATTACCTGTCGGAACATCAACTCAAGTCATTTCAGTTGGAAGACGAGTGGCAGAGTCAGCACTCCAGTTCGATTTGCAGTCGAGATAAAGGCTGACTCCAATCTCGAGCCTAATTATCAGTCAAGCTACACCAGCTTCAGTAGAAGTCCGACTAGCGAGATGATACCCTTCCGTGAAACTACAACGCCTGAGTAGCGTCAGCCATCCTTTTGGCAGGACTACCCCTCGGCAGTGAAACTGTAAGATAATAGCGCTACAAGTTTTATCCGCCGTTGCCCGGGATTGAACCCGGATCATTGATATGCTAGTCAAGCACACTAACCGCACGGCCACTACCGTTGGTTAACAAGCGCATTTTCCTATGAAGACGATAACGTCTCTGCCAGTAATTATGACAGACTAATTTTTACGAGACTGTTACGAGATGTTGGTAGGACAGAGCTGCGTAAGCCAGGAAGAACCAAATTGATCAACGGAGATTCACCTGAACTCGTCAAGTCCCTTTCTTGAAAGCAGCATTTGCACGGCATTTGTACGCTTAACTCAGCATCGAATAATAGACAAAATCAACTCTTTCAACCAATCGAGAATAAAAACGAGCTATCTAGTGATTCAACTGTCGAAGTCCACGAGCAGCTACACCGTCATCCCTGGTCTTACGGAAACCTGCGTTCTTTTTTCACACTAGTCGAACCCCTCGTTCGACACCTTCTGGCATGGGAGGTGAAAAGCCTGGTCATTTCGATCTTCGTGTTGAACCACTGAGTTCGTCAATTTCACCATCGCCCAGCGAAGGCCACGTGGATCTGAATATTCACCGATGGCAAACTATTCTATTCCTGTACGGAGTTTCCGAATCTATTAACAACTACACTGAGTGATCACGCCAGCTTTCCACTCTCGTACCTGTCGACAACTGTAACGTGTTATCCGATTCACATGTTTCTCGATGCTGCTGTCCTCCTATTTTTCCCCAACACATTTGAGCTGTTTTATCTTGTTGTAAGAATCTTGCTTTCTTAGTAGATCAATAAATAACTCTATTTAATGATTAGTAGAAGAGTTTTGTCTCTCTTTGCGTGATTCTTTATTCAAACTCTTGCGTAACCCAGCATAGTGTTATGCCCCAGAAATACAATTAATTCAGAAATAGTATTAGGTAATTTCTCATAATATGAGGACACACGAAGTAGCACATATTATCAAAAAAACATGTAATGTGGAATCAGACAATGTTGAAATATAAACTAACCGGAATATTTGTGGAATAACTCCACATGTATTCGTCATAATGTGGATCACTGGGGTGCAGTGTCAGCACTTCGCCCCATCAACGGCTATGGCCTTTACGTACACCTGGGACGTCACCCGATGTCTCTCCAGGTGTAAAACAAAGACAGAACACTTGTTGCAATCGAATCCACGATGAAATATAAGCTCCTGAATTCGTTGCCACTAGGGCAGTTAGTCAGATTGTCAGAAACAGACAATTAATAATCCGACGGTTCGTTAAGTCACTTTTTGGTAACTCATATTGTCTGATATTTATGGCATTAGTCAAAGACTATATTTATTTAATACATCGTTTAATCGCTAAAAAGATGAATCTCCCTGAGAGATATTCATTTCTAATTATCTACGAGTGATCTATCCCTATCATCGAACCCAACCGCTCGGGTCTATAACATTTTGGTGGCAGCGGTATTTTTAGGACGACGGAGGCCTGATCAACCACTGTCTATCACTTCAAGATAAGAACGAGATAATATCCGGACCATTGAACTACCTGAATCTACACCGACCGTCATTGCAACCACTTTCTATCCTCGAGGGAGCGAGAAGATTACTTTAGGGTAAACCAGCCAAAGATTATTTTTGAGGATTTTTCACAAACCTACCCTAGTACTTCGGTGTATTAAAAGGGCTAGTACAACAAACTCAGGAAGCCTACCCTACTACTTTAGTGTATCAAAAGGGCTAGTACAGAGGACTTACCCTGACAAAGAGGGTTACAGTCACGGAGTAGCTACAATTCAAGTAAGATTATTTTATTTGGCCAAGAGTAAATAATCAAATAGTCAATAATCAACTATGGGACTGATAGAGATGGTAGTCGACTAGAGCTATCTGAATTTGATTCGTATTCATTCACAACACGCGGAGTGAGAAGAAATTTATTCAATTCAGATGGCAATATTAATAGAAATGTTGATCTGCAACGGAGTTATAGGCAATCATTCCATCACAGTATGCTCACCGCGGAAAATCAGCAGCAGGTTGAGGCCGATGTTCATCAGGAAAATTACGAAATTTTGCCAGATGAACTACCTGGAGCTGGGTTAGCAAATAGTACGCGAAGGAGAGAATTAAGAGCTCTTTTCGGTAATAACGAAGGAACTGGACAACCTCGACTAGCGGATCCTTCGCAAGAGGTGCCTGGAAATCCTTTCGATGTGATCGAGGAACTTCAGGAGGGGGAAGAAGAAGAAGTAGAAAAGGACGATACACCTCTTCAGTCGTTTTCTACACCTAATGTTTTTTTTCGTGCAGGCTCAATAAGGGCAGGGAGTTTCATTCCTAATCCTGGTAGTGAAAATCGTGAAATACAACCTGATGTGCAACAATCGGCGGAACGACTACCTCGACGCTTCGATAATCTTCGCAACAATATGGCCGAATTACACAAAAAAATTGAAGAAATGGGACATCACCTAGAAACTGAGCGATTACACCGACAAGAGGTTGAGCAGGAACGAAATGATTACAAAGAACTCCTAGAAGATGCCTGGACACAGGAAAATAACCGGAGAAATCGCGAATCTGTGAAAGCACATCTTGATTTGAAAGGTGCACTTCAAATGGTACGTAATTTCGGTGGAGAAAATGGAGATAAATTAGATTGTTTTTTTGCAGTCAGTCCAGAGCGCTAGGAAATTAGTATATCCAGAGCTTCGAATCCTTCTCCTAGAAGGAATTCTAGGGAGTAAATTAGAAGGTTATGCCATGAAACAGATGAAATATAGAACTATTTCATCATTTGAACAATTGAAGGCTGAATTAGAATCACTCTTCGGGAAAACCAAGAGTCTGGGGTGACTTCAGGCCGAATTCAGCAAATTACAGCAAAGAGAAAATGAAGATGTCGCTAAATACGTAGCACGCACAGAGGAAGTCACTGTTGATTTCTTGAATGGGCTACTCAGTCCGCACAGTGAATTCACTGAACAAGAAAAATTAGCCTCTAAAAATCTCATGATGACTCTTGCTAAACTCATGTTCGAATAAGGGTTACGGGGACAATTGCAGATTTTAGTGCGTGCTAATAACTTCAAAACTCTTCATGATGCATGTGTAGGGGCTATAGAATTAGAGAAAACCATTTCTGGCCCCCATAAAGGAAAAATAGGAGGAATTTTAAATACACAAAGACACTCACCTGGAGGAAATAGGAATTCTATGGGTAAACAGCCTATCGGAACCTGCTTCAACTGTGGACAAGGGGGTCACCTTGCAAACGATTGTCGCAGTTCACAGGCACCACATAGGTCATTACCAGTTGCGTCAGCACGATGCAGCGTCAACGCTTTCGGAGTGGTGTGCAAATATTGCAGGTATTCAGGGCATGAGGCCATTGATTGTCGAAAACTGAAAAAACGATTGGGAATTGCTGAGTCACAAAAAATTTCAGCCGCATTGATTAAAACGGATGGTTCAAATATTAAGCAAAAGAATTGAAATCATAATTAAATGATTTAAAAATAAAATTTTTAAAATAATTTAAATCATAAAAAAAAGGAATGAAGAGAAAGCCTTACCAGTCGGAGCGTATCAAGATATGATGATAAAACCTTCGAAAGGAAAGGGAAAATCCTCAAAATTCAATAAAGGACATATGATAAAGCCAGCAACATCTGCAGAAATTAAATCACAAATTTTGCTAACAGGAGACGAGTTGAAACAGCCTACATTATTTCTAGCCGTTTCGGGGGCAAAAACATCACTCATAAGAAAAGATAAAATTAATTCAGGAATTAAAATAACACCTGGCTATCGATTTCTAAGAGGAATATCCAATCAGGATGTACCAACCTTGGGAGAAGTAATTATTTACTTGAGAATTGGCCGAAAATACCTGGGACACACGTTTCAGGTTGTGCCTGAAACTTTCCCGTGCATTGGGGGAGTTCTAGGCGAAGATTTCTTACCTTCACCCAGTTTGAAAGAAGAAACAATCCATGGAAAGGCTTTGGTCATCAACGGAAATCCTTTTGACTTGTACCATGACAAGGAGCCTATAAAAATCAAGGCTAGAAGTGAGGTATTACTTCAAGTCAATACACACAGTGAGAAAACCGGTATAGTTCGGAAAAAACAGCTGACCGAAGGTGTTTTTATGGGAGAATATTTGACAAAGGCAGTAAATGGTAAAGCACGTGTTTGCATTATTAACACTAATGGAAGAGATGTTTTTATAGACCCGCCAACAGTGAAATTGAAACAATTATTAACAGAAGAAATAATTATGAAGCTGGAGAAGTCGGGAAAACAGGATCGCATTAAATTACTGCATGAGAATTTGAGAATTGATCATCTAAATAAAGAAGAGAAAAATTCTCTTTTGGAGATTTTAGAAGAATACAACTCAATTGTGCAGTTACTGGGAGATTCTCCAGGAATTACAGATCACCTAGAACATGAGGTCCCGTTAAAACCAGGCACAGCGTCAATAAGCGTCAGAACTCATCGGTTACCGGAATCACAGACAGAAGAAGTTGATCGTCAGGTCAAAGAAATGCTGCAAAATGGAGTTGTACGTCCAAGTAAAAGTCAATGGAATGCATCTCTACTTGTAGTTCCTAAAAAAATGGATGCATCAGGGAAAGTAAAATTTCGTGTGGTAGTATATTTCCGACGACTTAACGAGGTCACTATTGGCGATTCATTTCCCTTACCTAACATTTCTGATATTTTAGATCGTTTGGGCAATGCTAAATACTTCTCAACACTGGATCTGGCTTCAGGATTCCATCAAATACCTGTCAAGGAGGAAGATAAATGTAAAACGGCATTTTCCACACACTATGGACATTATGAATTTAATAGATTGCCGTTCGGGGTTAAAGGAGGACCTGTCACATTCCAAAGGCTGATGAATTCTGTTCTGGGTGGAGTTCAAGGAAGACGATGTTTTGTTTATCTAGACGACATCGTAATTTTCGGTTCAAGCCTAAGAGAACATAATCTAAGGCTAATAGAGGTTCTGCAGCGTCTGAAAGAAGCGAATCTGAGACTGCAACCAGATAAATGCAATTTCTTAAGGAAAGAAGTTGTTTACCTCGGACATATCATTTCTGAGAATGGAATCAAAGCAGATCCTAGTAAAATAGAAGCCGTATCTAATTTTCCAGTTCCCCAATGTGAGAAGGATATTATGTCTTTCCTGAGATTGGCAGGGTACCCCAGGAAATTCATCAAGGATTTTTCAAAAATTACTAAACCTCTTTTTGAGTTATTAAAGAAGGAAATAAAATGGATTTAGGGGGAAAGTGAACAAAATGCCTTTGAAAGTCTCAAGAAATGTCTGATCACAGCACCAATATTGCAGTATCCAAACTGTGAAAAAGAATTTCTGCTTACTACAGACGCGTCGAACAAGGCTATAGGAGCTGTACTATCACAGGGAGAAATAGGCAAGGATCTACCAATTGCCTACGCTAGTCGAACTCTTAACAAGGCTGAGCAAAACTACAGTACAATAGAAAAGGAATTATTGGCCGTAGTATGGGGTGTTAAGCATTTTAGACCCTACTTGTATGGTCGGAAATTCACTGTAGTAACAGATCATAGGCCCTTGAGGTGGATCTTCAACGTCAAGGACCCAGGATCAAGGCTCATCCATTGGAGAATACTACTAGAGGAATATGAATACGAGGTGGTACATAAACCTGGTAAATTAAATACCAACGCTGACGCATTGAGCCGCATTAACGTCGTAACTCGAACACAAGCAAAGAAAACACAAGCAAAAATTTCTGACTCCGTCGATGAGGTCATTACACCTGCTGACGAAGATATTCCGACAATATTGAAGGAATATCATGATACACCGATTTCTGGTCACCCTCGTATAAAACGAATGTACACCAGAATTAAACAAAAATACTTCGGGAAAGGGATGAAATCTGATGTACAGGACTACGTCGGGAGCTGTAAGGAATGTCAACTGAATAAGCTGGGAAAAGTCACGAAAGTTCCAATGATAATTGGGAAAAGTCCTGAAGTAGCACTTGAGCAGTGTGCCATGGATATAGTAGGTCCATTGCCCATCACGACCTCAGGAAATAAATACATTCTAACGTTTCAGGATGCACTGCCAAAATTCAGCAAGGCTATCCCTGTTCCGGATCAAAAAGCTAATACTATTGGTCGTGTTTTTGCAGAAAAAATAATTTGTGAATATGGAACGCCACAAAAACTACTCACGGATCAAGGACCCAATTTCGTGGGCGAAGTTTTCAAAAATGTATGCAAACTTCTCAGCATAAAGAAAATACAGACTACAACTTATCATCCACAAACAAATGGCATTGTAGAGAAGTCACATCGCACTCAAGCTGAATATTTAAGGAGTTTTATTGAGGAAGATCAGACAGATTGGGACATGTGGTTACCTTATGCTATGGTCGCATATCACACTACTCTCCATACAGCTACGAAAGTCACACCTTTCGAGTTAATTTTTGGAAGGCGAGCTGAATTACCGACAACCATCAAGCAGCCACCCCGTCTGACGTATTCGTACGATGATTTCGCTCAATAACTTCGAGAGAGATTGCGAGCAGCTCATCGAGAGGCAAAGGAAACCCTTGATAAAGTTAAAGGACAATCGAATTCACAATATGACAAAGATGCACAGCCTATGGATTTTGAACTTGGAGATAAAGTTCTTCTCAAAAATGATGTTCTGCGACGAGGACGATCGAAGAAACTTGCACAACTTTGGATTGGACCTTATGAAATCATCGCGAAAAATTCTGAGGTGAACTATACGATTAAAAGTGGAAATAAGAAAAAAACAGAGAGTTCATGTCAATCGACTTCGTCCATTCATAGAAGCATGACTATATGGAGCCCAGCTTCGGAAAATGTCGTTCTTGGATGATCTGAAAATTTCTTATCTACAGGATAAGGGATGTTTCATGGTACAGGCAGAGAATTTCACGTTTAATATTTATTTATTTGAAATATTAGTTGGAGAGATTCTCAAAAGGAGCACCATAAGATTTATTAACGAAATGAACGTACCAATTCCAGCCCAAGGAAAAGTATGTCAGTGGACACCAGATGTAGGAACAACAGCTAGGACGGATAGTGGAGTCATTTTTCAATTGCTGAGACACATGACATGGTTGTGGAGCAGGAACCTCTCCAAACAGCAACCGAAGATTGAGAATGTCCTCCAAATCATCTTCAATGACCGGGAGATCCCAAAGGGCATTGAGATCCCTTTTCTGCATGGTCTTGCGAAAACGGACATATGCCTTATACCCGAGATGAACGTACCCTTTTTAGAAAGGGAAACTGTCGCACTAAAAAAAACAGAAAACAGCCGAGAATTAGGACAACTTTCAACAAAATTCGCAACGGGACAGACAGGCGTGAAAATCAAGGAGATATACGAACTCACCAGGAAGGAAAATGTAAAAGCGTCATCAACATGCCTGCGATAAGGGTGCGGTCGTTAGCTTGAACGTAAAACAAGAGTACCAACCCGATTACCAACGTTCCGAGGGCAAAGTGCTGATCTGTGGTCTCCAATAATTCCACAAACCACACAGGCAGGAAAACAGTCGGATGCAAGATGTCCAAGTTACTCTTTGAACTCATGTTAACGTTATGGGTTCTCACTGACCTTTTGCTTCAGAATTTGAAATACACCGTGACAAGGTGGGGAAAACGAGCTTTATATAGCCAATATCTACGTCAACAAAAATTGCAATGCAATGAGGAACTTACACGCAGAAACTCAAGTTCAAGAACCTTTCGTGTTGCTACGCCATTCAATTTTGCAATTATTTTTCAACTGCGCATGCTCGGAAGCATGACGGTTATGATACGGGGGAAGGGACATATAGTTGAGAAGTTTGTCCACACTCCAGGAATTTATTTTGAACCAATTGGGAAAGTACATTTGAGCAACCAGGTTTGGTCTATGGCTGCAACTACGGATATCGCACCATGGCAGAGAAGAGCTAATCAACTTCGAAACCATCTAAACTACATAAAACTTATTTGCTTTAGAGCAGGTCCATGGGGGCATAACTTTAATCTCATCGTGGATCAATGGATTGCTAGTTTTACGGAAACAGCAGATACCATTGATGAATTACTTGGCTTAAAAATTAATAAGAAACGCCGAGGACTCATTGACAATCTGGGTTCCGTAGCAAAATCATTAATTGGGACTATGGATGCTCAAGATGCCAAGGAAATCAATGAGAGACTTTTGCATCTAGAAAGCGGAGTAAAAGGGTCATTGGCCAGTTCCCGGAAACAACTGGAAATCGTCAATTCCACACTTCTTCAATTAGCCCGGACAGAAGCCATGTTTCATAGAAATGAAAATATATTGATCAAATCACTTACAGAGATAAACAGCGAAAATGAACAATTAGCGCATCTGCAACTGATAGATGAGCACTTCATGATCATACAGGCCATATATACCGAAGTAATCAGTGATGCTGCGAAGATAAATAAACTTCTAACTGGTTCTAAGGGAATATTGTTGAGCACAGAAATATTCACGGAACAAGAATTAGTAAACCTACTCAAGACAGCTGTATTTCCGAAGGGATCCAGTTTTCCCCTTGAGTTAAATATAGGCGGAATACATATGGTTGAGGAGGTTTCAATCATTGGTGTACATGCATTTGGATTAAAAATTGTGATCATGATAGAAATACCGCTGATCAACTTTTAGGTGTTCGATGTTTTGCTGACACATGGCATTCCGATTCGGACAACGAACGAATATCACTCATACTTGGAGGTGACGAATGAATTTCTGGTTATACACTGGCCAACGCAACAGTTCGTGCCAATGACCGGTGAACAATTCAAAAACTGCAAACAAATAAATGGACAATATCTATGCACTGAGACTCTTCCTATCCAAAAAATAGGGAAAAACGGTCCATGTGAAGTACAAATGTACATGATTCCAAAAAGAATGCCCTGTATCTGTAAAGCGAAGCACGTGAAGCTTCAAGGGCTTACTCTAATTGAAATGAGGAAAGACAACATATGGTTTTACATAGCTCCAGAGCCTGAAGGAATAGTAGCAAACTGTGGTGACCAAGAAGTTAGAGATGTCTTGGAAGATTCAGGGATTTTAAAAGTTGATAATTTTTGTGAGATAGTCGCCTCGAATTTCACTATCAGAGGCCGGAAAACACATGAAATAACCATCAATACCCATGTTCATCCGAAATTGAATTGGACATTGTATGACACCATGATCGCTAGACTAAACAAACAAAACTGGAGCATAAGTGACATCCAGTTACCGAACGTTGTTGGGAACATGAAGGAACTGGAAGGGCTTCAAGTTCAGCTGCAAGCGGAGAAGGAAAACCTGGACAGGGTGCAGAAGAACTTTGACTATCGAGAATTCTTCACTCACCCTTCATCAATATTTACCGGAGTAATGGTGATACTTGCAGTTGTCCTAGGGTTTACGGCTGGTGTCGAAAACCTTGGCCTAAAAGATCGACGACTGACTTTGGGATGCCGTAGAACCACTGATCTCTATATAACTGGATAGACTATCGTGTATACCCCTGTTGAGGCCGATTTGAAAGTCAATCAGCGCCTCCGAATAGTAGTCCGGGAACTAAAGTTCTATCAAGTGCGCATGCTCAGCGCAGTTGTCAGTGGAAGGGGAGAAGCATGTTTATCCGAGATCACCCTCCATTGGGTGATGCGCATGCGCAGTCAAGGGCACGGTAGTACTCGAACTACTATTCTGAGGCGCTGCTTGTCGTACAGTACTGCCTCAGTGTCAGCGTAGTGGGGGCATACGGATAGTCTATCCACTTATATAGAGATCAGTGCGTAGAACTCATCTCATATCAATATCAATAAATATAGAGATGCGCCCTTCAGGGCACAGGCCATCCTAATTGAAATTTTGGAAATTTGACCTCTGGAATCGATGCTCCGTCCAATTACAAGAAATCAAAATTGCTAGACTTTTTTTGCGATAAAATCAATATTTCGCGAGTTATGAGCATTTTTATGTTTTGGGGACATCTGTCAGTTTCTGTGTGTACACGATTGTCTTTAAGGTAAAATCAAGGGATGAAGGGTGCCTCATCAAGCTGATGAGTACCAGAATTATAACTTCTAAGGGTTTTACTGCACACGATAATGATGTTCTCGAAAACCGCGGGGCTAAGGTCGGCCCTACATCGGCAGGAGAAACTTTAACATTTTAGTCCAGAGATTCTTTTAATATCTTAAGTAAATTGTCAAGACATTAACATTGTACTATTTGTACTGGATCAGTGTTTCGGGGTTGAATAGAAAATTCCTAGTGTAGAAATTTTCTTCCCTGGCAGGGAGGGATGTTATGCCCCAGAAATTTAATTAATTAAGAAATAGTATTAGGGAATTTTTCATAATATGAGGACACGCGAAGTGGCACATATTATCAAAAAAACATGTAATGTCGGATCAGACAATGTTGAAATATAAACTAACCCGAATATTTGTGGAATAAGTTCACAAATTTAAAAAATCACAAAAAAATTTTGTGAAAAAATGGCGCCAAGTCGACGTGAATCTGATCGCCTCCAAAACAGAAACATGGGACAATTATTGAATAGTTGAAATGACACAGTAGGCGAACTGATTATGATATAATCTGATTTTTTTAAAACCATGGAAATAAAAAATGCCAAGTTTATGCTGACAGCGTCAACTAGGGCGATTTTCCGCAGTTTTAGTTCCGATTGGAAAATCGATTATTGTTAATAAGGTCTTTTGTCATTCCGGCTGTAAGAAAGTGTTTTACGGCGGCGTCGCTTTGCTTCGCGTCCACGAAACGCTGACTCCGACTGTTATGACAAAAAATAGTGGGCGTCATACGGCCAAAAAAAATTTGTCGACCAATATGATTGTTGTAAACCTCATCTTCGCTAGAAAAGTTTTTTTTTGGCCTAATGACAAAATATATTGTTTCAAACCCCGTCCATAGGAAATTGATTCGGAAAAAAGTCAACTTGGAGCGCCTAATTTTTCCCCTTTAATTCACTGAGTATCATTACGTTGCCGGGAACATAGTACAAAATTACAAGTATATTTTAGCATTTCCCTAGCAAGTCATAAATTCGTAAGTGGATTATTGATTGAATGCATCGATTGATAATTACGTAATTACTTCAGTCGTTACGGACATCCTATCATGTATAAGCACTACATCTCATTTTAGACTATTCACTGATGATCTTCGTCCCCCACTCTTTGCCGTTGGCTAATAATGTCAGTGTGCCACCATGCGTCGCTTATTAACGCGCCATCACACTGACGGGTACCCACTCTCCTCATACCGATATGCTATTTGACGTTCATTAGTGAATAGGTTAAGTACACGTCAGGTATACGGAATCCAATTGTGATATAATAAGCTGAATCAAATCTCAATAGTTTTGGCCTTTTGTCAATTAGCGCGCGAACTCTACGTTTGTCAATCATTCACTTCCTACGAGGTATGTTCATTATCGAACAGCCCGGCGCGCCAAGTTGACTTTTTTCCGAATCAATTTCCTCTGGACGGGGTTTGAAACAATATATTTTGTCATTAGGCCGAAAAAAACTTTTCTAGCGAAGATGAGGTTTGCAATAATCATATTTGGTCGACAAATTTTTTTTGGCCGTATGAGGCCCACTATTTTTGTCATAACAGCCGTAGTCAGCGTTTCGTGGACGTGAAGCAAAGCGACGCAGCCGTACAACACTGTCTTACAGCCGGAATGACCAAAGCCTTTATTAACAATAATCGATTTTCCAATCGGAACTAAAACTGCGGAAAATTATCCTAGTTGACGCTGTCAGCATAAACTTGGCATTGTTTAATATTTCCATGGTTTTTAAAAAATAAGATTATATCATAATCAGTTCGCCTACTGTCATTTCAACTATTCAGTAATTGTCCCATATTTCTGTCTTGGAGGCGATCAGATTCATGTCGACTTGGCGCCATTTTTTCACAAAATTTTTTTGTGATTTTTTAAATTTAATATTTAGATGATTTTTTAAAAATTGTGTGATTTCATCCATGCAGTTATTGTCCCATGCTTCTATCTTGCGTTTCAATTAGCGTCAGCTTGGCGCCATTTGTTCACAATATTATTTTATGATTTTTTTTTATGTTCATAATTACCAAACAAATGATGCAATCAAAAGTATTGGTACCTGTTTTAAGCCTCTCTGACATGTGTTAGCTAATCATAGTAATTTTCCTCAACGAAATATAATTTAAATATTCATGTTTTATTTTTTATTCAGTCATTCAAGTTGATTATTGAAAAATATTACATCAAAAATTTAAATTTGGAGGTAATATTTTAATTCAAATATTAACACTCGATTCCAATTGTGCAAGAGTAATTCACAAATATCAGGTTATTTAGGTAATTAATTGAAGACTAAAATGCTCGAAGATTGAAGCACTAAAAATTTTTAATTTGAAAGATTAAATTTTGGTGCAATATTTAAATTAAATATTAACAAATGATTCCAATTGTTAAATGGTCATTTGCAAACATTAAATTATCTGTTTAATTAATTTATGATTAAAATGTTCGAATTCTAAATATTGAAAAATTAACTGAACTAAACTTTTTAATTTGGTTGTTATATTCAAATCATTAAATTATTAACAATCGATACCAACTGTTAAAGGGTAAATCACAAATATTAAATGACTTGACGCTCCTTCATTGGCTTACGAGCACGGGCACCATCCTAATTCATGCGCCACCGCTATGGACCCGCGCGGATGAATTCCGTAAGTGCAGACAATTTCCTCTATACTTACGAGTTTTATTCCCTAGAACAGCCCACCCAAACAGTGCTAGGGAATAGTAACGCTCTCGAAATAAAACTCTTGAAAAAATGATTTCTTATCCGTTGCTATGGAGTTATTTTTGTAATAGTGTAATAACTGAAAAAAGTAAAAATCTCATCAGAAAGATCAACCGCGATTTATATAATGTATTTAAGAATACTTTAGCAAAATAGCGTGCGTTTGAAGGGGAAAACAGCAATTGAAGTTTTTGTAAGGGATTAGGGGTGGGTTGTTAGGTGAAATATAATACACGACAGCTCTCTGCCTGTGACGTCACCTCTGCCTGTGACGTCACCTCTGCCTGTGACGTCAACTTGGCAGATACGCTATTGCCTATCTTGATATATTCGTCATAATGTGGATCACTGGGGTGCAGTGTCAACACTTCGCCCCATCAACGGCTATGGCCTTTACGTACACCTGGGACGTCACCCGATGTCTCTCCAGGTGTAAAACAACGATAGAACACTTGTTGCAATCGAATTCACAATGAAATATAAGCTCGTGAATTCGTTGCCACTAGGGCAGTTAGTCAGGTTGTCAGACACAGACAATTAGTAATCCGACGATTGGTTAAGTCACTTTCTTGTAACTCATATTGCCTGATATTTACGGCATTAGTCAAAGACTAATTTGCTTGTTATAGACCGCTCAGGCGTATAACAATAGTACACTTTTCTGTTTGATCCCACAACAAAAGATCCTATCCTCTTTTGATCTCTATTTTGACGGAACTGGTCACGGTAAAGTTAGCCTTTAGACTATTCAGATTTTTTTCAAAAGGTGAGCTCTAAACTTTAGAGCTCACCTTTTGAAAAAATTCTGAATAATATATATACATAGATCATCAGATATATATATATATATATATTGTAACGTCTTACGTTAATTCTCGATGTGGAATATGATTGGTTTAATTTTCATTTTGATTTTGTTTCTATTATTTTTCTGTTACGATTTATCGAATCAATCGTTTATCGCTCATTTTGGATGCATCGTGGGACTTTTTGAGGGATTTATGGAGTCCCTTTACATAATTTTTTTTCTTGGAAAACGAAAAGATCTAAAGGAGAAATTGGAATTCGCACTGGATTGGGGAGCTTCTTTGAAACACTGAATGGTGGCGCCAGCATCAGGAGCTGTAATTTATGGGGGTCAAAATAATAATTAGAATGGCGAATTTAATAAGGTATATGGCCTACACGATTTACCAACAATTGTCCAAGATTTCTGACATTATAGTCCAGGCAAATTAGGTCTAACATATGTGTTTCATAAAGCCAAAACGCTTTTTATCTAGAAATGTGTGTTTTAATCGTGTGATTAACGGGCAAGTCATTTTAAGTGATCAAAGTTTGTGCAATCCGAGAAAAAAAATTAAAAACTACCCTCAAAAATGGTTTTTCGCTATTAACTTGCAAAGTACACTAGATACAGAAAAAAAGGAATACCCTGTATATCGCATGCGTTGCCAGCTACTGTGACGCCACATTTACGCTGTGTTTGTGCGCGGAATGACAACATTGGATATTTGTGAGCCCGAAAATGATGTAAAGGCCCGTGAAACTCTTTTCGCCAGGTGACCTGTCTCTTTCCCTCCCTTCCTCTCTTTCTCTCTTCCTTACTCGCTCAAGCAAGGAAGATAGGCGAATGATAAATGGTAAATAATGATAAGTGATGATTAATTCATTTATAATTAATAATTAATTATCATTTGTTAGACGATTATTGAGATTCCCCCGAATAAATTCTCTATAACCATTTTTTAAAAATCATTAAATTTCAATTGATACAAAAATTAAAATAGTTTTTGATGAATAAATAAGTCCAATTATGAAATTTTTTTTTCGCAAATATTTCATACTATTCAACCAATTTCATTTTTTTGGGAAATGTTCCTCTCATTGTACTCGACATAGATCATTTTATATTATAGAGCATTATTTTATACAGCAGTTTTGGTAAAAAACAGAAAAATTGAAATATCTTGAAAAATTTGAACTAACCGGTATATATATTTTGAATGCTCCTTATAGCTGACATCAAGACAAATACGTTGAGAGGGAAAAGAATCATATCGGTTGGATAGTTTTTGAGATATTCCAGAAATTAGATCTAGAAATGAATGAGAATTTCTCAAAAATGGCTGGATTGATTGGGCTGAAAGTTGGCACACAGTCGTCATTAATAACTATCATTTGACGAAATGACAAATTTTTCTGAATTTTTTGAGCCGATTAATTCTACAATTTTCAAAAACGTGACCAGCAGATGGATTTCCGCACATACACACAGGGTGATCACACTTTTTATTTTTACGTTACAAGCCGTTTTACATCGTTTCGAAGCGAAATTAAAAAATCGAAAAATAGATCGATTGCAATGCTTCCATTCGGAAGCAAAAAGGAGTTAAATTGGCCCACTTCTTTTCAAGATATAAAATATATATCTTTTTATAGATATGAAAAATCGAATATCTCCGGAACTACTGGGCTGATTGAGCCCAAATGAAATTAGAACCGTCGCTATCAAAGAATGAAAATGTTTCCGAAATTTCAAGTTGATATGTCCATTTTTGCGGAGGCTGGAGCGCGTACAACGATGTTTTGGAAAGAAACAGAAATGCGGAAATATCTTGAAAACTTTGTACCGACGGCTACATAGATGTTGATTGATCTAGACAGGGGCCATCGAGACGGACATTTTAAAAGAAAAACTAGTTCAATCGGCTGACTAGTTTTCCAAATACTTACAAAAAACGTTTAAAAAAGAAAAGGCTTTTTCTCGGGAAGTATTGGACTGATCGAGCGGATTCTACGGCCAGAGTTAGTCCAAAGTAGGATCTATAATTTGACAAAATTCCATATTTTTTAGAATTTTTTTTTGTCCTCTTATTGTTGTACTTTCTGAAATTTAATTTCCAAAAATCGGCGCAAGGGGGAGGGGGGCATACAGACATGGTCGCCAAACTTCGTAAATTTTTTAAAATTTTCTTTCACTCGTATACCCTTTCGGGTTTTTACGATTTGTTCCCTTCCCACCCCCCAACCTCCTGTACCGCATTTGCTGAAAGGGAGGGTAAACCTCATCTGAGGGAAAAACCTGCCCTGGTACAGTCGTCCTTTCGACAGGACTACCGCTCGGCAGTGAAACCGTGAGATCAGAGCGCTGTATATTTTTTGACCGCCGGTGCCCGGGATCGAACCCGGATCCTTGGCATGCTAGTCCAGCACTCTAACCGCACGGCCACTAACGTCGGTGCCAAACTTCGTATTTTTACGTTTCAGACCATTCTGCATCATTTTCAATAAAAATTACAAAAAGTCAAAATTCAACGATTACAAAGCTTCCATTCGGAAGCAAAAAGACATTCCATTTTTTAAGCAGAGGCTTCCTGAAATGACACACTGAAATGGAAGAAAAATTTGCAGGATCGCAGATCAATATGTAGAAAAATTAATTAATTTACTAAATACATCTTTAGGTTACAATTTTTTTGGATTCGTAAAAAAAAGGCAGTGTCTATAGACACTGTATATGGCAATTGCCATACGCCCAAGGTAACGTTTACCTTATGTTTAAGCCCTTTCTTGCCATACACACATGGAAAAAGCCACACACGCATGGCAAAAGCTATGTGCGTATGGCTTTTGCCATACGTGTATGGCTTTTGCCATGCGTGTACAGCTTTTGCCATGCGGGCATGGCTTTTACCATACGTGTACGGCTTTTGCCATTCGTGTACGGCTTTTGCCATTCGTGTACGGCTCTTACCATACGTGCATGGCTTTTGCCATACGTGCATGGCTTTTGCTATACGTGCATGGTTTTTGCCATTCGTGTACGGCTTTTGCCATACGTGTATGGCAAGAAAGGGCTTAAACATAAGGTAAACGTTACCTTGGGCGTATGGCTATTGCCATATACAGTGTCTATAGACACTGCCTGTTTTTTACGAATCCAAAAAAATTGTAACCTAAGGATGTATTTAGTAAATTAATTAATTTTTCTACATAATGATCTCCGATCCTGCTAATTTTTCTTCCATTTCAGTGTGTCATTTCAGGAAGCCTCTGCTCAAAAAATGGAATGTCTTTTTGCTTCCAAATGGAAGCTTTGTAATCGTTAAATTTTGACTTTTTGTAATTTTCATTGAAAATGATGCAGAATGGTCTGAAACGTAAAAATAGGAAGTTTGGCGATCATGTCTGTATGCCCCCCCCCCCCCCTTTCACCGATTTTTTTAAATTAAATTTTAGAAAATACAACAATAAGAGGAAAAAAAAAATTCAAAAAAATATGAAATTTTGTCAAATTATAGATCCTACTTCGGACTAACTCTGGCCGTAGAATCGGCTCGATCAGTCCAATAGTTCCGGAGAAAGAGCCTTTTCTTTTTTAAACGTTTTTTGTAAATATTTGGAAAACTATTTAGCCGATTGAACTATTTTTTCTTTTAAAATGTCCATCTCGATAGCCCCTGTCTAGATCAATGAAAATCTATATAGCCGTCGGTACAAAGTTCTCAAGATATTTCCGCATTTCTGTTTTTTTACAAAACATCGTTGTACGCGCTCCAGCCTCCGCAAAAATGGACATATCAACTTGAAATTTCGGAAACATTTTCATTCTTTGACAGCGACGGTTCGAATTTCATTTGGGCTCAGTCAGCCCAGTAGTTCCGGAGATATTCGATTTTTTATATCTATAAAAAGATATATATTTTATATCTTGAAAAGAAGTGGGCCAATTTAACTCCTTTTTGCCTCCAAATAGAAGCAGTGTAATTGATCCATTTTTCGATTTCTTAATTTGGCTTCAAAACGATGTAAAACGGTTTGTAACGTAAAAATAAGAGGTTTGATCACCCCGTGTGTATGTGCGGATATCCATCTGGTGGTCACAATCTGGCCCAAAAAATTCAGAAAAATTCGTCATTTCGTCAAATGATAGTTATTAATGACGACTGTGTGCCAAATTTCAGCCCAATCAATCCAGCCATTTTTGAGAAATTCTCATTCGTTTCTAGATGTCATTTCTGGAATATCTCAAAAACTGTCCAACCGATATGATTCTTTTCCAATTTAACGTATTTGTCTTGATGTCAGCTATAAGGAGCATTAAAAATATATATACCGGTTAGTTCCAATTTTCCAAGATATTTCAATTTTTCTGTTTTTTACCAAAACTGCTCTATAAAATAATGCTCTATAATATAAAATGATCTATGTCGAGTACAATGAGACGAACATTCCCCAAAAAAATGAAATTGGTTGAATAATATGAAATATTTGCGAAAACAAAATTTCATAATTGGACTTATTTATTCATCAAAAAGTATTGTAATTCTTGTATCAATTGAAATTTAATGATTTTTAAAAAATGGTTATAGGAAATTTATTCGGGTGAATCTCAATAATCATCTAACAAATGATAATTAATTATTAATTATAAATGAATTAATCATCACTTATCATTATTTAGCATTTATCATTCGCCTATCTTCCTTGCTTGAGCGAGTAAGGAAGAGAGAAAGAGAGGAAGGGAGGGAAAGAGACAGGTCAACTGGCGAAAAGAGTTTCACGGGCCTTTCCATCATTTTCGGGCCCACAAATATCCAATGTTGTCATTCCACGCACAAACACAGTCTAAATGTGGCGTCACAGTAGCTGGCAACGCATGCGATATATATAGATATAGTGGACTCCCAGAGTAGAGGTTCTCAGCGCGGAGATATATTGAGGGGTGGAATCGGAAAATCGCGTCTGCCTTCTAAAATATAAGGGATGGATGAAAATGTTTTAGATAAAATTTGTTTCATATTTAAGAATAAAAATTATGGAGGAAACCGTGCGGTTAGAGTGCTGGGCTAGCATGCCAAGGATCCGGGTTCGATCCCGGGCACCGGCGGTCAAAAATATATAGCGCTCTGATCTCACGGTTTCACTGCCGAGCGGTAGTCCTATCAAAAAGACGACTGTACCAGGGTAGGTTTTTCCCTCAGATGAGGTTTTCCCTCCCTTTCAGCAAATGCGTTACAGGGGGTTGGGGGGTGGGAACGGAACAAATCGTAAAAACCCGAAAGGGTATACGAGTGAATGAAAGAAAAATTAATGACTGAGATTATTAAATATTTTTTACCATTATTTGAAATTGAAAAATGAAATTTTTTCCATTTTTTATCAATTTTTTTCTCCTATCGTACATTTGAACGGCTGTAGGGGTTGAACGGTACAAAATAGGGATGAAGTGCTTCATATGTTTTTTATCGGAAATATTTTGCTCTTCAAATTATATTCGACCTTTTTTTCTGTATCCAGTGTACTTTGCAAGTTAATCGCGAAAAACCATTTTTGAGCGTAGTTTTTAATTTTTTTTCTCGGATTGCGCAAACTTTGATCACTTACAATTACTTGCCCGTTAATCACACGATCAAAACACACATTTCTACATAAAAACCGTCTTGGCTTTATGAAACACATATGTTAGACCTAATTTGCCCGGACTAATTATTTTTGGATGGAAATTTAGCTTTCTTTGGGATTGGTTGAAACTGAAACTTGGCACTAGGGAGTCCAGTTATTAATATTCTGGCGGCTATATGTCAGTTGGATTTATCGCTGGAAGTCGTGAATTTGATCAGTTGCATTGTTAATAGCCAATCACCGTGTCGGTCGGTTACGTCATACTAGCCCTCTAATAGTGAAATCTGCTGCATCAACTTTGTAATGGCTGTTGATTCGGAGAATCCCAGTTCCTGCCAGGGTACTCCTACTCTCCTCCTGACCACAGCTGACGGTGATTTCTTCAGGTCGTGGTACGGGCCATACATCATTCGAACGCAGGTGAATGAGTGCCAGACGTTTCAATGTCATCTGCTTCGTAGTACATGAATCAAAAATTTTTGCAAGGTCAGTGAACATGTGCACCCCGCATGGGCTGTACGTGCACACAGAATGTCCTTTGACACTCGTACAATTTTTCAATTGTTTTGACGTAATCGAAATTAATTGCTTTATCGATCCGTGGATGATCAATAATTCGATCTCTGATTCAATTTACGAGTAATACGATACACGAATAACGAGACGTAATCTCCTACAGTTGGCACTAGCGGACCATGCGGTTTGTAGATACTATAAATTTGGGAGTCCACGAGTGGTATGTCCACCACCGTCGAAAGCTTTGGGTCAAACGTATATACGATGACTATGAAAATCCTTTTCAATGAATACATCCTGGCGATCTCTATTTTAGTGCGCAAGCTAAAACTCACTGATAATTTGGCTTTCTTAGGATCTCCACGAGATGTTCCAAGAGGACTTTTCTCCTCAACATTCTTCCCTTTTCGTCCCTCAGAAGACGTAATATTTTCTTAGCATCCCTTATGACTCCGTCGAGAACCACTAAAATGAAATATTCATCCATGTCATCACGAATAGAGTTCTGTTCAATCTATACTACATTATACATACTTGATATATAACCTATACATACTTGATGTGAACCATGGAGTCGTTCCTGCACCTTCTGTGTATAGTTGTTATACGAGTACATGGGGCGAGGTGGCTGCTTAGCGGCGGTCGGTAAGTTAGCGTGCCTCATGTAAAGTAAGTCCAACGGTGCTCGTTTCGTAACTGTCTGAGGAGTTTGAATATATGTGAAAGCTGCATAAAACAACTACCCATCTCAACCAGATTGATTTTTACCGATGAAGCTCCTTAGGTTTTCGGCACGCATGATGAGACGTTTCGAGTGCACCGTTCGTCTGAGGATCGTACGCCGCGGTTTGGACCTTCTGAATTCTCAGAAGACCACAGATATCTTCATTTTGCTTATGAAGTTTTTGCCTTGATTCGTCGACAGTTTCGGCGCAGTTCCATATTCGCCGATAATTTATTTAGCAAACGCTTTGGCCTCCGCACTGGCCTCTTAGTCGGAAATGGGAATGGCCTTGCTAAATTTCGTCGAAGGATCTTGAAATGTCAGGATATGATTTGTAATGGGATTTTCTCGTTACTGGTTGAGACGTGACCCTGAATCCATGACATAGAATATCCACTTCAAGGGCCGGTGCTCCGTCACAGTGATATCTTTTTATACAAGTAAAACCTAAAGTGTTTTATACCCCATACGATTGGTCAGGAGTTCTTACATCATCGTGGTGCGGTTGATTTCGGGTTTGTTCATCCTTTTGCTTGCATAGCCGATTAGCAGGTCGCTCCTGATCTCCCCTTGCGACAGAACTGCTCCAAGTGTTTTATTCCATGCAGTCGTTGTTCGCAAAAATGGTTTTGAGAAATCTGGATACTGCAGTGTTGGAGCTGTAGTGAGTTTTTTGTTCAAGCTTCAGAAAGCAGTGTTTTCTCTCGCTCCCCAGGTCTAAGGCACTTCCTCTTTCAGTAACTATGTGAGAGGCTTTCCCGCGTAGAAAAAAAAAAGTGTCTT
The DNA here is from genome assembly GCF_000806365.1 of Fopius arisanus. NCBI lineage: Eukaryota > Metazoa > Arthropoda > Insecta > Hymenoptera > Braconidae > Fopius > Fopius arisanus. Next base: position 74,543 of record NW_011887895.1, on the reverse strand, counting down.
TGGAATATCTTTAAAAAATATCTGGCATTTTCTTCCCACATGTAATTGGCTGGTTACTGCACACTGAAATTGTTGTGTATTAAAAATATATTCATTGGATTTCAGGGGTTGAATGTCTCAGGCGCGAATCATTTTCCACTCGATAATCATCTACTCTTTTTTTTGGAAAAATCATGGGAACTTCCCAGACCACACTCTTTTTCAATATTTTTTTCTGAAATATTCAGGACCCGCGTGCTTTTAATTCATAATGGCTTGGATTTTATTGAGTTCGCCCGATTAAAACTTCGGTATTGAACTATTATTCAATGTAGGTATGAAATAAAATTGAGAGGCTTGAGTTGAAGTCCCCTACTTACATTTTGAATATGGCCTATAATACGACATTGGCACTGATAGAAGGAAGCTAAAGGATTAAGAGGTCAATGAATCAAGGGTTAAGTGTTAAGACTCAGAGTACTAATCCAATGACGGTCAAATATTGGATCAATATTGGATGAATGTTTGCTCAACTGATGTATGAATCAAGGATTAAGTGTTAAGACTCACAGTACTAATCCAATGACGGTCAAATATTGGATCAATATTGGATGAATGTTTGCTCAACTGATGTATGAAAGAAATATGTTGGTTAGGTTAGGTTTGGCCTCGGTTAGAGTGTAGTTGACGGAACCAACTATCCGGACCAGATGGCTCAAGGTGAGGTTCCTTAAGCTTGACCAATATTCACGTTAAGACTGGATTGATTTTGATGCTAATGACTCACCACTAAAATTGTGATTTCAATTATTGATTTCAAACTCTTTTAAGTGATTTTAATGAGTAATTTTAAGCTTAATGATACTCGATTCATCTGTATTAACAGGCCTGAACAAGAAATATTGAGGATTGATCATGATTTGTTCTGACCCTTGCGTCCCTATAGGAAATGAATGGATAAACGGTTATTAAATATTGGTTATAAATTTTGACGTAACGCTTCACTACCTTTGTTCCGACGACACAAATTGCCTTATTTGAATCAACCTTTACGTACAGCTAAGTTTAATAAATCTTTTCAATTTTATAGATTTCTCGAATTTTTTCATTTGATGCTTTCTTTTTTATCTCGATTCTTTCTGAATTTTAATTTTTTAATTTATTAATATTCAAATTTTTTGTGGCCACCACACTCCGTCATGCTTCTAGGACCGCGGCATGGACGCGGTGGGGCATTGATCCCGTATTTTTTTAAACGATTCCCCCTTTTTATCGGGCCTATTCCATGGAAAATTTCTCAAACTCTCCCATCGACAGATGATTCGAAATCAAATGTCGGCATAGCTTTTCAATTTGTTCCCTCTCGACGGGTAGGACATGACATTTCTCTGCCGTTTTGCAGGAGGAAAATCCCTCATACCATCTTTGCCGTAACGGGATAATATTTTTGTAGTTATGAATTGTACTACCAAGAGAAACGTCACTTTTCTTGTGTGTGTCTAGATGTCAAATGTTGTCTAGATGTATTTTCCGCCATCGTTTGTAGGGTAGAGTTCCTTGAGAATGAAATGGAAGAAAAAATTTGAAGAGTTCGGAATACAGTCGAAGTGATGCACGAAAAATAATTTGCAATCAGGATCGCTCATCTTCGAATAAATCATATCATATTTACATAAGCGTGTTAGTCACCACAAGCGCAGAATCCCTGGGAATGTACTTGCTCTTCAATTTCCTTTTTGCGTTTTTCTTGTCAAAGAGAGATTTTTGGCAAAATCGGGTGTGCAGTGAGAAAAGATCTCGCAGAAGTCTTTCATTGAGAAAGAAAAAGTAAAGTTGAAAAATAGTGAGGAATGACATGGAAGGATTCCGTGCAACAATGGCCATGTAATGAAAAGAGATAATCTTTACTGTCATTGAACGTTCACTACTGCGGAGTGAACAAGAGTAGTTTAAAGACCTATACAGCTAACACAGCTGCATAAATCTGATCAGAATCGCATCTCGAACTCCATGAAGTATGTAATGATCGAATGAATCGTCGTGCCAAGTCGTGCAAAGCTGACTAGAACTTCGCAGAGCGGGTCAGAAACAGACGTGGCAAATAATAGATCAGTGAATCAGACAAAAGTGGCGCTAAGCTGAAGAGAACTGTACAGAGTAAACAAGAACCACATGTAGCAAGTAAAAGTCAAATGAATGAGACGTGAGTCCAGCATGACGTTAGTCCCTTTAATATATATCTGTAGTGAATGTTAATTAGTGAAAGAACTGTTCGCCCTTTAACACCGTAGATTGACTTTGTTCGATCTTCTGCTTCTTGCGCATGTTTAGTTTTCCTCAACGTTCGCAGTACTCAATCATTCACTTGTGTTTAACGTCTATGACCTGCAATGTTGATTGTAGTAGACAAGCATTTATGGCAGCCAAACTTCCCAATGTATTAGATCATGTTTAGAAAAATTGCTTTAGAAGACAAGTCACATGTATCGCATATAGTCACAGCTTTCACTATGGTATATCTTCCCAAGTCATGAACATACAGAGAAATACCACGATATAAATCCCGTAAAGGTTCGATCAGTGGCTCCATGAATCGATTCGTGTGGGGCTTTTTCGATCCAAACAATAACCTAGCCATAATGGTATTTGTTGGTTTATTACGCTTAGTAGGCGAGAGTTCATTGATTTTTACTAAGAATGGCCAAATATTGACAGTCGATGATTTAAATAATGAAATCCCATCTGAATTCCAGATAAATGATAAATTGGAGAGAGAATTTAAGTCCATTTCTCCTGTGTTAGCGGAATAACTTTTGTAAACATCTCCATCATATATATCCTCCACATTTTCTGCACTCTCTTTGTCCTTATTGAAGCAATGTGACAAACTATTGAAAAAGTCAGGACGTTTAAAAAGTTCAAAACGCTGCGGAATCAGTGGAATTTCGATAAAGTAAGACGTCTTGTTTTCTGAGCAGCATTTCTCATCAGCATTTGCTAGAGGCTTGTCAGATATAGAGCAAGAGAAGTGTTTCACAATTTCATACCTCGAATTCTTCAGCCATTGCCGGAAGAAGTAACGGGTTTCGATACAATTATTGTCGGCGGGACAATATACAGCAATGAGGAGTAATAAATCAGTTAAGGTTGAATCCGACAAATTGCATCTTGACACAGCGGTTCTTGATCGTGGGAGTACTCATCATATTGACGATTTTCGAAATCATTCTCAGAATCAGCGTCGTCAAAGTCTTGTGTATCGTGTGATCCTTGGCTAGGGTCTGAATCTGTATGAAGTTCAGGTCTTCGAATTTCTCTTCCTCGCATGAATCGAAGCCATCCATGGCGTCGGGGTAAAATTCATTCTCAACATTATCATTTTTTATAGGAATTTGATTCCGGAAATTGGGAGTTGTTTCATCAGAGGATGATGTAGAATCCGTATTTGCACAACTAGGCTCGATCTCCATGTAAATTTCATTATTCTTCATACTTCTTCCATCACTTGTATTGTCACTGTCACTTACGACCATCGCTTGTGTTTTGCTTTGGCTTTGGCTTTCACTTTTATCGCCATCCTTTACGTATGACATGGTGCGCATCTTTTGGATATAACGATTTCTGGTCATTTTATAAAACGCTATATTTTTTTGATGATGCGGCATTTTGACAAGTCACCTCGATCAAAGCTAATCTGTAAGGAGTATAAAAATATTTGTGAATGATGTCGTGTTTATTCAAATTTGGAAATGCACAGTGAAAGACAAACTAGCGTAACAAATAGAAATTGTTATTCAACATTGGCCGGACATCTGACTCAGCAATGGATGATAAGCCCGATCCGGTATCGGTTCTTACGCTTTAACATGGCTTTAGCCCATTCTTATTACAGCCGATTTGCAGCGGAATCTCATAATTTCTTCATTCAAAATACTCAGAAAAATTTTTTTGTCAAAGTAAATAGACATGAGATAAAAATGTAACTTTTAGATTGCGTCAGTGTACGTGTATGGAAATATATATTGTAACGTATTTGATATTTTTTCCCGTTCATCTGTTTTCATGTGTGATCGTGTCTCTTTACATCGTGATTCTTCGATCTTACGTCTCTCACCACAGACGCGTCTTTAATAATTATGGATTATTTCATTGTTGTTATTTCCTCAAATCCCTCAATAAAGTATTCCCTGAATTACAATGGACCCGTTAATTGACAATATGTATGGCGACGTAATTTGCGGGGGTTCACGGAACCCTCCGTCCATTAGCCCGCCATCTGGCACCAAAACCCCAACAGAAAAATCAAAATCAAAATCGTTAGGCGCCAGGTCAATTTTTAACGGAATGACCGTCGTATCGAAATCCTTCTCCGCTTTCAGCTTCAATTGCTCCAGTAGCTCGACACGTAGAGATTTAGAAAATCGGAAGCTGAAAGGGGATGCAACTGGGATTCTCCACAGAATAAATAAATTATCAAAATTGTCGGGCAGAAGAATGTTTAATAATAAAAAAAAATGAGTCTGGATATAATGAAAAAATAATAAAATAAAATACCGACGTGCGGTGGCCGTGCGGTTAGAGCGTAGGGGGTTGGCACATGAGATTCGTGGGTTCGATTCCCAGTCGGGGAAATGCCAGGGGTTTTTTAGAGATAGAATTCGCTCTATCTTGCCCAGGTTTTCATCGTACGAGCGGTAGTCTCGAAAGGGACGACTGTACCTGGCCAAGGTTTTTTCCCATGAGGTTTTCCCTTCGGCCCTCGGCGTAATTGCGGTACAGGGGGAACTGGGGGTGGGAAATGTAAAAGCCCGAAAGGGTATACATGTGTGGACAAGTTTGTTTGTAATAAAATAAAATCCCCTTAAATCGAGTAAGCGTTACGAAACACACAATTTAATTAAGAAGACGAAATCACTGTCGTCTAGATAGAATCAAATAAATATTTCTGAAGTTAACCGAACAATAAAAAAAAATAAATAAATAATGTTAAAATAGTCAAATGAGTCAGAAATAAGTAATTAATAAACAACTGAGTCACAAGACTCAAGATGTTAATGTCAGTAAAGAAAGAATAAATTAGTTAAAACAACTGAGTTACGAAACTCGAGTTGTTAAAGTCGGAAAAGTCACAAAATTTAATCAGAAATGAATTTTATAAATTGTCAAAATAATTCAGTGACTCGAAACAATAACGCGATAATCGATAAGTATACGTGACCTCGAACAATCAAAAATACACGAAATAAATACAAAACTAGAGACAGATAATTCAAAAGTCACGAAACCTTGAAACTACTAAAATCGAAATTAAATTCAATGGCGAGAAAAGAATGAGTTTCGCGACACAAATTATCTGACAAAAGTCGCAAAACTACCCAGACAAATTTAGTTAACAAATTCAATACAAAATAAATCGAAACAATTATCAGAACGAGAGAGAGAGAGAGAGAGCAAAAAAATGATCGCTGATTAAAGTGGCCAGAGATTCACTGATAAAATGATTAACTAACAGTCCCACAGGAGTCGGGTGTACGTAACACCAATAACACAAATTATAATCTCTGCCCACCATGGTTATGGTTATGGTTAAAAAAAAATACGGATAGGCATTTGCTGCCCTCTTGTCACCGAACCCCTACTGGGCTATTGTGGCTCCGTTGTCCTTCTGATCCCTATAATTCTAGGCCAG
>NW_011887895.1:56298-63980 GCF_000806365.1 Fopius arisanus | reverse complement strand
CGCCGAGGTGGTTATTCCGCCCGGCCGTCCTCCTATCCACCACCCGGAGACGCGCTCGGTTGGTGGCTCAACCGCGCTCTCCGCACCCCAGTCAAGGGGTTTAGAGAGACCCGAGTCTGCCCACCATAAAAGTTATTAACAAATTAAGAACGGCCACCACGCTCAGTTCTGAACTGCTATATTTTACGGTAGGAGCAGTGCCACGAGTCTGGGGAAATCGATGCATGATAAATAGTCTAGGATGATAGAAGTTCTGATCGTAAAGTGCCTGATTTTAAAATAGTCGGTAGCTTCTTCCCTGAGGTTCTTTCAACTAGCAGGTAGCTCGGCTCGCGAAAATTATTTAGATAGCATTTCTCGGAGGATTAATTGGGTAGCTTTTCTCATTCAGGTAGCTTTTATCGGGAGATTGTTTAGGTAACAGGCAGCTAGGTAAGAGAGTCTCAGAAGACTCTGGTTTAGGTGGCAAAGGGTTTGCAGAGGTTCTCTTTCGCTCTTAGACTAGGTATAGTAACAACAGGTGATAAATTCGATTAGAATTTCGGCACATCATATGAGGCGACGGTTTAATTTCAGCTGGAATAATAACAATACTCTTTCCTCTTCTTCTTCTGCTTCAATTCTCATGATGCTGCTTAATATATGTTCTGCAGGCGTTATCCCGCTGTCGGAACGTTGCAGAAATAACAATACTTTGAAGGTTTTACCTTCGAACTCTACACTCTTTATGATATTCATACTCTTGCCCAGAAGAGCCACCAGGGCAAGTGACGATTCGAAAAGTTGGTAATATGCTCGTGAAAATGACACAGGTACAGTTACAATCGATTTCAAATTAAAAAAATATATATTCGTAGCACCATCGTTCATCAAAAACCTATAATTTATCTTTTGGCAGACGTTAACACGATTGTTAGCAGCACGACAACACGTTATTTTTATTTGTTGATGCTTGGCCTTGTGTTTAAAAGTAGAGATTTTCCCGAGTAGTCCACAAAGGCGCAATATACGTGCATAATGTAAGAAATAATGATATTTCTATGTATTGAAACCTCCAGGATAACAACACTGACCTCGAAAAATGAAAATCGATAAAAGAAAAATCGATAATGAAGCGATAATAAATTTCAACATAAGATGTAGGAGAAACAATGGTTGTTATAACGAAAATTAGTTAAAACCACAGAACTTTAAGGTAGCGACGAACTCGGAAAATAATAATGCTTTTACTAAATAAAGTTAGTAAAATGTACAAAATCTCCATGGACCGAGATTACATGAACAAGAGATCTGAACACTCAAAAATGGCGTAAAATGCCATGGACAATGAGTCCACTACGTTACCAAATCCCTAACAAATTACAATTTCTTCTGTGAAATGAATTTAATCCACCGCTCACCTACCTACTAACTTTCACCTAGTCAGAAAGTCTCTCTAACTCGGCCGAATCCTCCGTGGTCTCTTTCTCTTTCCTAAATTTCCTTCACAAAATAAGAATTGATCAAATTCTGCTGTCGATACTCCGGTGTCAAAACGAGAAGTGTCGTTAATGGCGGACAACAATGCTCAACAGGTGACGAAGCCATACTATCACACAATTGGCTCGTCAGCGACATGAGAAATATTGTAATTGGCTGCCCATTAACGCAGCTAGTGGAGTTAATGTTTTTAACTTTAGATAGAAACCCATCTGACACATAATTAGCAGAAGCTCATATCGGGAATCCTCAAGCCAACATAAATAATAATCTCGGTCTACATTTATTCACATAATGAACCCAGTAATTACCACGAAAGAATTCCGCCTAGTTGCTAATTTGGAGCGAATTAATTTCAAGCTCCGGACGCTAGCGCCACCACTCAGTTTTAACAGGAAGTTCCCCAAATCTAGCGGGAACTCCAAACTCTTTTCTGAACCTCCTCGCCTTCTCTAACGAAGAGACCTATATGTCAGGATCCAAAATCCCACGATGAGTTCAAATGAGCGGTTAACCATGGCTCGATATAATAAAAAATAATAAAAGCAAAAACAGTATCAAGCGAATCTTAGTAATAGACAGACTCTTGCCTCGCCAATGGTTACTTCTCGTCTGGACATCTCAAAAACTTGATAAAAAAAAAGTTGTGCGAAGGGGTCATTGGCGACCTTTGAATTCGGCGTGATCCTGGAAAAGATAATGTCAGGGATACCCACGCCGCGACAGGGTCATCACGTCATGGCACGCGGCGACCACATCTAGTCGTGTAGCGAGAGTAAAAAGGAGCGTCTTAATGGCCTGCAGTTTTCACTCACTGAAGCAGAGCCGCTTTGACTGGCTGTCAGTGAATTTCGTAGTTCGCTTGTTTTCTTATAAGGCGGAAGGCTACCCAAGGTTTGCCTTGACTAGATCTGCTTTCGAGGTTCGAGGTTATTCTCCCCGGTCGGCTCTTCATGTTTGGGGTCACCTGTAGTGGTCCGCCGCCATCTCGGTAGAAAAGCGTCAGTTGAGCTTCATGCTTTCCGAACCTTTCCCTAAGCTCCGGCTGCCATTACACAAGCTCACAGTGATGACATCCGCAGGTGGGTCATTAGCGTTCGAATTCTCGCACGAAATTGTTATCGGTATCCTACAGAGTTCGCACTACTCAATCTTTTTTCTTTTCTATCAGGTAATCATTAGGCTAGACTCCGTATCCGTGTACCCTGACTTTTTCTTCACGACTTAGCATCTTGGGTACCACAAGCCTTCCCGGTTCTGTTCCGTTTGTCATTGGCTGCATCTTATTGCAGGTAGTTTTTTCGGATTTGGAGTTCGGACTCCGGTTTTTCTTTAGATTTATGGGATTTAGGGATTTATGGGCGAGGGCGAGGTTCAACCCCACTCGTGCTGTCTTGTCGTGCTCTTGTTTTTGGATATCTTTGGGATTTAAGATTTGGTTTCTTAATTTAATTGACGAGGCTTCCCGACTGTGGGAAAATTTGAATTTCATGGGATTAAAAATTTGATATTTCACCTCAAAAGTCTTACAATCATAGCTAGTCTCACCCGGTTGCTTACCCGGGGATTCGTGGACATAACTTTAAATTTCTAAACGAAGACAATAACGCGACAAACACAACGACTGTGGCAATTCAGGGGGGTGCTGGTTGTAAACACCCCTATTGATGATATCCAACTCTAAAACATACTCGACAATACCTCACAGATCCCTCCCTTATGGGGTTGGCACTCACAGCCAGATTGTACATCCCGGCGAGATTTTGCAACCAGTAAGCCCATTAACCCACACAGGATGGTATTTTTTATTATCCCTCTTCGCGGCGCAATTAATAGACCGACGCGATTTCCCAATAACTAACTTTTTCCCTTACTATTTATCGATGCCTAATTTCCTTTAAAATCCCTCCATGATCCACTAATTTCTGAATTAGCAGATCAGATCCCCCTTCAGGAACCCCCCTAAATTTTTTTTTTCTACTCTTGGGGAAACCTCCTGTTGGTCCGAGATAAATGCGGAATTCCCATTGATAAAATTCTTGATTTACTATATTTTTATTTTCTCGACGGCAGTAGTCACGCGGGTAGTGTGTGACTCCGGCGGTCATCCAGGTTAAGCAACGCTCAGTTGAGTTAGTACTTGGGTGGGTGCCCGCTTAGTCACACCTCTCGGCGTGCAGACTGCCGGCGTTAAGCACGGGTGTAGAGAGCTGCTGTGTTCACCGAGTCAGTGTGACTGATCAACACAGCAGAATCGCTGCATTCTCGGCCAGCTGCACTACTGCGATTTTCCATGGTTTCCCTCAGTACAAGCTAAACCATGAAAATACTATGGTAATACGCAAAGGAAATGTAAATAAAAAATTTTTTTTTAATATATTTTTATTTTCCTTGTCTCCACCATTAGTGGGACCGCGCGCTCGCCACGTCTCTTTGTCTCTCAAAAAAAAAATGATGCCCGTCACATGCTTTAGTCTGGCTATTCAACACGAAATATTGAGGAAACCCTTTATAAATAACTCTATCATTAGAAAGTACTGATCAAACATCGGCATACTACGTTTTCTCGTGAAGTGCTTTCGATTAAATTTCAAAAACACGTGATTCGTACATAATTTTTAGTAATTCCAATATTTAATCACAAATCGCCATAACCAGGCTTGGTGCAATCGAACCATAATCATTGACCCATTAATAATATTTAATAATCTTGAAGGAGGTATTTTATTTAAATAATTTTTGTAGGTCTAATAAAGAAACTAGAAGATTTGAAACCGGGAAGATGAACAGCAGATGACTATTAGCCGTGCTGGTTTAGCTCTCGTTCATCTTTAATATGAGCAGAGTAATAACAGTGCCTACTGGTGGACAAATACTTCAGGAGTGTGTGGAAACCATCGAACGACATAAAGCGCCAACCTGTAATGTACCCCTTGTACATGGCAGATCCAATCCGACAATTAATCTACGCAACAAACTGACCACTCACCAAAGAAACCATAGCTTGGACTTTAGGTACTTGGCATAATCAATTACTATCTATTAAACAATTTAAAAAATTAAAAAATTGAATAGTGAATACTCCTTATTACGTTTTAGTACAGAAAAGTATATCTAAATTTAATATTATATTCTCCCGTTCTTCTCATATGAAGCATTCGCCAAAAAAACAAACACGAATAGATTTTTAAATTTGGGTTTAGCTAAGTTTTTTGCGAGTAATAGTAGGTAATAAGAGAAGCATTTATGAATTTTTTCAAATTTCTTACTCCAATCGTTCTCGGAATAGGCATTTTCTTAATTTTTTTTTTAATTCATAACTTCTCGAAATATTAACTAAATGCACTTTTTTATCTTTTGAAATTTCGATTTTTAATTATATTTTTATTTTTTGAAGACTCGAAAAATATTGATCGTTTCTAAAGTGATGATTTTAAATTTTTAAGCAAAAATTTTTCGATTCCGACCCGTCGGACGCTTTCTTTTTTGTGAAAAAATTCTCGAAAAAAGTTGGATTTTTTCCATGAATTTTGATATTTTTTTCCATAATGGGGAAGCATTTCCTTCTGTATTTTATTCCAGTTTTAATAGTTTTATCGCATTTTCTTCTATTCTAGAACATCGATACTTGATTTTTTGTATGAAAGTATGTAATTAGAGGTTCCTCGGAATTCTCTCATTATAATATTTCGAATTTCACCCTAGAAAGAGTGAAGTGCACTGTCGTTTTTTTTTCGTTTTAATATTTTCGTCATATTTTCTTCCACTCTGAAAACTCGATACTCGATTTTTTGTTAAATTAGGGGCCTCACCCCCGATTTGCTTCACGCAGGCACGGTAGTTCGATGGTATACAATATAGAACTTGCAGAAAATCAAATGTCGTTTGCGGGATTCACGCAGGATGGTTTGAATGGGGCGGGATTCACGCAGGATGCTTTGAATGGGGCGGGAATCACGCAGAGTGGTGTCCAGAGGGATTGATTCACGCAAGATGGTTCGGATGGGGCGGGAATCACGCAGAGTGGTTTCTCGAGGTATTGACTCACGCAGAATGGTTCAAATGGGGCGGAAATCACGCAGAGTGGTTTCTCGAGGTATTGATTCACGCAGGATGGTTCAAATGGGGCGGGAATCACGCACAGTGGTTTCTCGAGGTATTGACTCACGCAGGATGGTTCAAATGGGGCGGGAATCACGCAGAGTGGTTTCTCGAGGTATTGACTCACGCAGGATGGTTCAAATAGGGCGGGAATCACGCAGAGTGGTTTCTCGAGGTATTGATTCACGCAGGATGGTTCAAATGGGGCGGGGTTCACGTATAGTGGTGTCTAGAGGGAATGATTCACGCAGGATGTTTTTAATTCGGCGAGATCCTCGTCGAGTATCTGCTACTTGGGATAATTTAGGCAGTCAGTTTTTAATAGATTCTATGAATTCAATTCCAAACCAATCAGAACATTTCTGCTTTACGAAGGAACCTCGAACTCTGCAATGATTATTCAAAGCCCAATTTAAAACAGCCTGCTCGAGTCTGAGAACCACTCAATACTTGGGATTCGAAAAATTAAGTCGAATGTTTGCCGTCAAAGAAAACTTGTAAATCATGACTTTTTCAGGAAAACTAATATATTTTGGAATGCGGAAAATTTCAAGGTAATCTGATTCGGCTGCTACAGGTCGTTTAGCCAATACCTGATCAAATGTGCTTTTCACTTCTTTTTCCGGCAAAAAGTCAGATTTTTTACCAATAAAGAAGTTGTACGGTCAACACAAAATTATTCAACGTTGACTAAATTATGAAATTCGTGACGGTCTATCCAATATTAGAACTTGTCCAAACATTGATAGTAAAAATATCGAAAATCTCGATAATACGTCGATGCTGATTTACTCCATCGATTTTTTTAAATGTTCTGCTAATAATGTTCGACAGAACATTCTTGAAAAATTTTTCTCTTCACTTCCTCCAGAATTGTAAATTTTCAATATTTATATCGATGATGATAAATTAGCCTTTCAGTATAAGTGGGGGATTTTTCTAACATACACTTGAACCATTAATCAGTGAAAATACATAGGTGGAATCAGATTTTTTACTTCTATTCCGAAACGGGGCGAAAATAATTTTCCGTGATATGTTGCACAGAATCGAAATGATAGCTAATCAATGAATTAATCATATTGACTTGCTCAGTTGATTTTTAAGGATGCTCTGCTAATAATTGTCGGACATTGTTGGACAAAAATTTTCTTCTCACTTGGTCCAAAATGACCATTTTAAACTTTCATCTTTTGATTATATAGGATGATAATTTGAGTTTTCTCGTCAATGCGAGCGAGCTTTAACAAATATACGCTAACATATTAACAAGTAAATATATTAGTTGTTAGAGGTTGTTTGCTTCGGTTCCACGATGGAACGAAAATAATCTTTCGCAAATTTTGTTTTAAATTTAGCCACCGATTGGCCATTTTCTTATGCAATTTTTTTCCATAAAATGAATTAGATGGCAGCAAAATTTTATTCATTCCTTTTTTGGGTCACGGATAAAATTACATATTCTTCAATTTTAGGATATAACCATTGACATCATTAAACAGTGATAAAATGGAAGACTTGAAAGTGAATTGAATATGTTAATTGCGAACATAGTAAATGCTCAATTTTCATTATCATTAAAAAAGTATATCATCAGATATATGTATAACTCATTCTATTGTATATAAACAAAACCATGTGTGTAAAAAATATGGAATTTACGCGCTTTTTTTTAAAGAGCGTTGTCGTGCAGCCGCATTGCTGACTTCCATGAAGGTTTACATGAGAAGGAGTCGTTCATGCACGGCCAATGAATTTATCTACACTGAGAAAAAAATATCCCATAATGTCGTTAGAGGTCCCTCCAAACATTAGTGTTACTCTCACTAACGCAGGGACGTATCGAGGGCCGCACTAGAAATTCAAAGGTTCTATTAAATAAAAAGCATGGACTGGAAAGTGTCATGGCGGAGACCATGTAAAATGGGCGATTCTCATTGGCTGAAAAAAGTGTCATGGCATTATGTGAAATTGATCATTCTGATTGGCTGAATAAAAAGTGTGGCGTTATTTGGGGGAATTTTCATGCAAATCCTCATTTCATGTAAAAAAAGGAAGGCGCGTCACAGGCGACCGCTGGCGGTGCACTTTTCCATGAGTAA
>NW_011887895.1:4958-54838 GCF_000806365.1 Fopius arisanus | reverse complement strand
ATTTATTCAGGATGAATCCACACGAGCAGTTCCATGAGAATTGACATGGAGAAGTGCATCAACGTCCCGGCCGCGGAGCGGCCGGGGCGGCGCTAGTATACTCTAAATCTTCTGGCACAGCAAATTAAACATCACTAGGTGGCGTTGTAGAAAGTCATGAGCATGGGCATTTGAAAATTAGAGTGCCAACATACCAAAAATCTACTGGAGCAGTTCTCTAATTTTTTAGCAGAAGTCTCTAAAGCTAAACTCTAAAGATCAAAGCGAATCTATTTTAATAATTTACAGTTAAAAATTAGTAGAAATGAAACATTAATTAAATAATAATTCGCAGAACAAAATGGCCAGAAACAATGATAAGAAGAAATATTTTCATTAAATAGTATATTTATGAACTAATTACATCCAATTTTTTATTAAGAACTTTCCAACATCGTTCTTATTGATTAAATGAGTCATAATAAGTCCCTGTAGTTGAGATGATTTTATAATCTTCCATACATGTTTATCACTTATCATTTCGTAGGCTTGAGTATGCTCATCTAAATAAATATCATAATAAAATTTTGCAATTACAAAAAAAAACCGTAGAATCAAGAACAATATTTAGAATCTCATAAAAACAGGGGCCATCCATGGCAGGTATCATCATGAAAGAGCCAACGTTCATTTCCACGCCTTGATAAGAAATTTTTTGAATTGTCCGGACAGTTTGGTTTAAGTTTTTCATCTCGACTGGTATTTGATCTAACACATGCTCAATCCCTTCTAAGTGCTGGTGAATACGGAGTCGAGTACAGCTTTTATTCATTTGCAAGGGATTAACGACGTCATTGCTCAGGAAACGATAATTTACTAGTAACTGATGTTTAAGAGCGATTGTTCTACAAATGTTCACTCGACTGATCGATGTTCTCGCAGTAATTTTGCCCTGTTTATGTTTTCTCTCAGAACCAAAAGTCGAGATTTTGCAAATAGGCCCGCATGATTTTAGTACGCGAGGATAATGAATCAGCATGTGATGCTTCGGTTTCATGCTGTTCGGAAATAGATGATTTAATGATCTCAAATAATCTTCAATCTCATTTTGTAGAATATCAGTAGCCCCGTAAGGAAGACTTTTACTCATCGTAATATCGATAATATTTTTCATTCCTTGAAATAATTCCCAAACTGGCTCTTCATTGGGCACTAAATCACCAATGATGAGCGACAAACAACGAATAAGTGTCAACATCTCTGCTGCAGAAATCATAATTTTTTTCCTTTTCAGATATGCTTCAAGAATTTTCGGGGGTTTGTTTTTAATTTTACCGAAATTAAATTTTGAAATTCGTCCATTCAGCAGATCCAGACAGAAGTATTTCTTTGTCTTACAAAAGTAATTGAATATCAATGCTAAATCATAACGACACAAACCCTCCAGACAATCGTGCAGTACATCTACGGAAATATTCGTTATTGGGTGAAACGCACCAATGCCAGATAATATGCAAGGCTTTTTTATCCCGCTAGCCTTTGGATCATTTTTCAATAAATCCACATAATAATTTTCGGTTGTACGCAGGGGACAATCTTTTTCATTATAAAAGGAACTAATTTCCCATCGATTTGTCAAACAGTACCTACAACATTTTTCCTGACTGAAATTTTCTGCAAATCCTAGAATCTCATGCATTCCCAAATTATCGGCAATCAATAAAGAAAATCGAAAATACAATTGCACTGATCTTGGAGAATGGGAGATTGAAATTCCTTTAGTTTCTAAAAAGTTTAGTTCACTGGCGATTTTAGAGAAAATTATTCTATTTCCGAATAACTTTCGATCATACGTGTTGAATAAAATGAATAGAAATATATTTTGAAGCTTCGATTGATACGCAGGAGGAAGGCAAGGAATAGACACATATACAGCTCCACATTTGGCGATTCCTTTGTGAGACCCCAACGGATTATTGGTCTCGTACTTGTCAAAACTTAAAAATAGTGGCAAATATATTTTGTCCCCGTCATTACAACTAATTTTTTTCCATAAATCACCCTGAATAAAATTCTGAATGATATGGATGTCATTTTTCAGGGAATTCATGTAGTCTAGAGTTTCTTGCAATATTTCTGGTAACTCAAAAAATAATTTTAGCGCGTGACGGAGGGGTATAAATTGAACACTAATATCTACAGCTTTCACAAGACGCTTTTTTTTTCGTATGATAACTTTCTGTTTTTTTCCGATTAGAAAAGCAACCGGTTTAATAAATTTTTGAAGACCTTCAAAAGTGTTGAACCACTGATATTCATTCCGAATTTTTCGGTACGAAAAATAGTAATCCTGCTCAACCTCTTCAATACTTTGCAACACAGCATTTCTATCCAGACAATTCACGTCTGTTATGCATATTTTTCGTTTAATTTCCGATATAAGGTCAGTGATTAAATCATCTGTACTATTAATAATTTCATCATTTCTATTACGACAGATATCCGGATAACTGTGTAATTTTGCAGCAAAATGAATTAAACAATTAACAGGACTTTTTTCAGAAACAATTGACTCCATTATAACATTTTCGACTACAGGCACCGGTGGAACTTCGATTTTATCGAACATGTCATGCTCATTAAAATTCATAGTATTTTCTACAAGACTACTAGTATCATATTCAGACTTTTCTTGTGTAATCTCGCTTAAATTCTTCATTTCGTAATCCTCATTTTTTGTTTCGAGTGACATTTTCTTAATATCATGTTTCTGTTTCACGTGCTTTCTGAATGAGTCATAAGATTGAAAAGACCTAAAACAGGTTTGAGCACCACATTTGAAAGATGTTACTGTAGGGTGGACATTTTTCCTATAAGTGATATATGGTCTTCGATCTTCGAAATTCTCCTTGCATATGTCACAAGAAAACATTTTACTGACTAAATTTCAGAGAGTTAGCAATGCCGAAGATGATAACAAATAAGAACGTAGAAAACGTATTACTTACGATCAGTCTAATAAGTAAGTTTAATAAGTCATATCTCCAAAAAATGAACTAAGCTTCAGTTAGCTAAGATCAAATTTGGATTGTCATTTTCTTGTTGATTAGCAATTTGCCCTAGTAAAATATTAACAGACTGATTACACTGATATTTTGCCTGCTTAATCCCATACATTCCCTGTTTAATGAAGAGCCAAATATTTTTTGCACGATATTGGAAGTCACACTGAAGGGCAAATGTGCTTATAAAAGTGAGATTGATCGCCTCTACGACAGATTCAACTACGTAACGTATTCTGCGTTCAGCGTGGCAGCTTGTATATACATAAATACCCTGTAGATTTGCAATATCTCCAACGAAGACTGGAATTGGGGGGAATCGCGACTGTGATGCTGTTAATCGAACTTTATGATGATTAATCACCCCTGCAATCTGTTCTTCCGTCTCGACGTGAATGAAAAAGGCGTCTTGCTTTTCCTGTGTGGAGAGGGCAACTTCATTGAGTTTTCTTTTTGGTGCTGGTGGTATTATCAGAAACGGCAGAAGATAAATGATAACAGCATTTTTGTCACCTACAAAATGAAGCATGAAATGATTTAGGGAAGAGATCAAAGTCTTTCATAGGTTCAATTGTTTTTTTTGATGTTTTTAAAGATCTAAAACGATTATTCATTCTCTTGAAAATCACTTACATCTGCGTAGCCCAGGAATTGAGTCAAGAAGTCCTCGTTTACTTAAAGGAATTCGTTTGCAGGCCTTCATTTGTTGAACTAATTCTGGCAATGCCCGGTTCCAATTTTCGAAGAAATTTTGGGCTTCTGGAAAAATAATCCTGAAATCATCTTCCAGCAGTTCAGTACCCACGTCACTGGTTAAACAAGGAAATGTGTCGTAATAAGCACTCGTGGAGCCACTTCTCACAGCAAATTCTGTGCGAGCACGAAAAGATGTTCTCCACTTCGCCTTTACTTCACTTGGCTCCCCATCCATATTTGTCCTCAGCCACTCACAACACTCTGTGGATTCCACAGGAATTTCTTCGTGTTCCTCTAAATCGTCGATTGGCTTACGTGGATCCAAGGTTCCAGCCTTACGGCAGACGCCTTTTAGATATTCGTGATGCTTGATGAGTTTTCCAGTGGCGTTAATCTTCTCCCCATTCACGTATTTAAACGGCGTATAATACGTATAGCATCTCTCCTTCTCGAATAATTGCTCAATTTGCTTAGACCAGAGAATAAATTGTGATCGAGGTATTTTCGATTCTTTGAGGTGTCGAGTACCTTCCACTCTTTCTACTCTTGCGAAAAGTGTTTTTAATGCTGAATCAAGGATAATACGTGAAATTTGATTTCTTTCGTTGTTGCTCAAACATCGGTTTCTTTTGAAGCAATTGATTACATTTTCACCTTTCGGGTATTTTTGAAGGAGATTATAGATTGGCTGTAAATGGAAAATAATAATGTGGAAGTGATACATTCACCAACTCCATATTGCGGGTGTTTGAAGAATAACATTTTTACTCACATTATTAATAATGTGGAGACGTGTAAAGTAATTGGAATCAGCCTGCAAATTTTATAATTTTTTAACAATGTTCCTCCATGAAAAAAAAAACAGGGTACTGAAAAAGAACTTAAAGAAATGTATAAGGCAATAAGACAGTTTTTGTAAAAACCGGTACTTGACAGATTTCTCAGGACAAAAACCAGACTAGGTCCCGTATAAACTGCAATTCAATCTTAATTTAACATCAAACCAGAGTATTCTTTACCATTGTTGCGATCTGAAAAAACAAGGGGACCAAGGGACCAAGAGTATTAAAAAATAGAAATGAGAAAAGTAAAAAAACCATACTCACAGTTGAAGAAAATAGAAGATAAACGAATAGTGGCTTCCTTAAACACACTTGCTCCATCGAGATAATATAGCCCTATTCATTCTCAACTATTTTAATGTAATAAACAGTTAAATACTTACGCAATGCACTCGTAATGCCGATTCACAGCGATGGATCTCTTTCTTCACATCAATATCTTTGCCTTTATCGAAATATCACTGTTGGAATAATTTTGTTTTAAACACCGCGATTTGCACACAACTTGAGCCCACGAGAGAATAGGTGTGCATCTAGGCCATGCGCCATTATGCATGAAAAGAGAAAAATGGGAACCAATAATAATGGAGATCTCTCAACAGAAATTAAACTTATGTTACCATATTCTACAGTTCCTTCCATTTGATTTTTAATTTACAGAGGTCACTACGGAGTGAAGAGAGAGTTGATGAAAATTGAGTAAATGGCACACTAAAATTTGGAAAAAGCGCGCGAGTTTTTGAATTTTGGTTTCATAAAAATATAGTTTCTTAGACTACTTTCTAATGACCGAAAATAAGTCGAGTGCCACACCTGAAATTTTGATGAGAGTCAGTCTAAACTTTGGTTGGCAGAACTTACTTTCTATAGGCTTTATTCTAATTTTTTTGGTCCCCTTCGGTCCGTCCCATCGCTTGGTGAGAAGGCACACTAATTTTTAGTAGAATTTTTTCTCAGTGTACATATACTCCGCCTTGATAATTTGTGATCATTTGCGCTTCATAATAGAAATAAGATTGTGCTCTCATCCTGTTAAATCTTGAAGTATTTCTCCAAAATATTTTACAATACTAAAACAATAACTAAATTACATATTTGAATCGTAAACGTTCAGAAATTTTGAATATCCATTCGATGACATTGGTTCCATTGCTTCACTTCAATAAGGAGTGGAGCAATGGATTTTTAAATGGCGGCGTAACTACGCATCATACATTTTTTTCATTAATTCAATGAGGTCAGTGTTTTCGATTGATTATCAAATATTTTATTGGTTAGCCCGAGTTTCATTCCTTGGTTCCTAGAAGGATAGGAATAATGAATTTTCATATCGGCAGAGGGCCCCCCTGCTGGCATAGTCTCAACAGCAGCGCTGTTGGTGAGCGGGGTCACCATTACACTCCCATACGGGCCGTGCAAACCCCGAGAACTGAGCTTCTACTCGTCTATTCTCCCTGACTCAGACAAATGTTCTGTTTAATGAAACCGGGGTTTCCCGTCTGTCTGATCGCATCGGAGATTCAGAGAATCCACTGAATGTCATAATGAATATGATCAATAACAACGGCAATGCAATCGTCATAATAAGAATCCGATGAAGATTATATGGAAATGATTTGTTTTAGAAAATAAGGTGCTGGAAAACTTTAGAGTTTTATTAAATAGTGGAAAACACCGACGGTAGTGGCGTGCGGTTAGAGTGCTAGACTAGCATGCCAAGGATCCGGGTTCGATCCCGGGCACCGGCGGTCAAAAAATTTATAGCGCTCTGATCTCACGGTTTCACTGCCGAGCGGTAGTCCTGTCAAAAGGACGACTGTACCTGGGCAGGTTTTTCCCTCAGATGAGGTTTTCCCTCCCTTCAGCAAATGCGGTACAGGGGGTTGGGGGGTGGGAAGGGCACAAATCGTAAAAACCCGAAAGGGTATACGAGTGAGAGAAAATTTTTTAAGTAGTGGAAAACTTCGCAAAGTTTTTGGCTCCTTCAGTGTACTTGTCCAACAAACTATTACGAAATTTTCAACTTAAAAAAAAAAAATATCTATGCAAAAAATAGCCAATGGCACACTTTATTTAAAAAACCGAACCTAATTCTCGTGGATTTTGATTTTAGTCAATAGTTTATAAACAAACCATGATTAGAGATACAATTGTTAATAAGCAAGTTTTAAAGCAAGTTTGGTATGTCACATTCATTTTTGTTCCATACATGTTCACCATTGCCCACCATGTATGAATTCTGATACTCATGTTAATATGACGACGGTTTTCATAGAGTGAATGCTCCACATTCGTTCGTGGCTTATATTTTAAGCTATGAATGGTTAATTATGATATATGCTGTGCTCACCAATGATTTAATTCCATATATTCATGGCAATCATCATGAATTATTACTTGCTGTCATAGCATTCCGATTTTAGTCAGAACTGTTTAGTGTAAGCTGTTTGTAAACTTTTACCGAAGTTTTAGTGAAATTTACATCCAATTAACTGCTTTGCCGACTCAGCGAGCTTACCTCCCCCTGCAATTCCGTCCCACGCATGTGCCGCTCATGCAATTGTAGTACTCTTTTATGAGTTTAAAATACTAATTTTCAGTATCATCTCCAATGATATTTGAAAACGGAATCATATTAATTTTCAATGTTGTTTTCTAAACCCTTATTAACTTCTCGCACTGAACATTGACTCAATCGGTATTTCGAGGTAACGTAAATAATCATGAGGTGGTGAGTTGGTGAATTCTTGAGCTCGATTTTTCCCTCCATTTTGAGTGCTAATTGTGTTGTCTATGGTCTAATGCTGCCCGTTTTTCATGCGTATGTGACATTTTTTGCGCGTCTTCTTCAAGTGAAATATCTTCATCATTCTTTCCGTGGAACAAAAACTCCAGAGTAAGTAAATGATTTTCAGCATCAATGTCTTTAGACCTTGCTAATTATTATAATTTTCTGATACTTTCATTATGTAGATGTCGGATCAGATTAATCTCCATACATGGCGTTCATCCTTTGATCTCGCTAAGGTGATTATTAAAAATAACAGAGACTGGGATGACTTTTGTGCTAAGTAGCAGCAGGAGTCTGGTACAAAATGGTCTGTAACGGATAACAGAACAACGTTAGCTGCTGAGAAAAGTGTAGTGTCATATGCACTTAATCATGACACATACTATTATAAGATTGATTGGAAATGCGAGCGTTCGGGTGCAGGACGTGGGTCTAGGTATATGGAATTAGAATTATCAAAATGAAGCTTCACACAAATATTTGGACTATCGTCTAATCATTTCAAATTTTCTCTTGACCTAGAACCATTAAGATTGCATGCCCCGCCTCCATGAAATTGAAGCAGATGCAAAATGATAATTACCTCCACGTGATAGCATTTGATGAACGCCATAACCATGATCAATACGAGGTAAGCATGAATTACGCAGACAAAATTAAATAAAAAATCCCTACCTCGAAATTGGTGTATACTAAACACAAAGATAAAGAGTAACGAGTTGACTTATTCTTTCATCAGCAAGTCCCTAAATCTGAGAATTGAGAACTATAAAAAAAAATGATTAAAAAATTCGTTTTCTCTTTTAGTTCTGAAAATATCTCTGATACACTATTGCTTTGCTATTGAATAGACGCACTGAAAAAAAATAGAATCTAGCATATTTAGTATTTGAAATAAGTATATTACTATACTTAATATAAATATAACGTGTATGTGTCAATCAAATATAAAATATATTAGTTTTAAGTATAATTTTTTCCGTGAATAAATGTAAACATTACCTGGCTCAAATGTCCGTCAGATTTCATGCATTCTGAAGTTTCTTCACGTTCATCTACGATAATTTTCTTATGAGACAGATGGAAATCATCGTCCTGAATCAGTTCATCATCACCAGCACAAATAGCTGGAGCATCTACAACTGGAACTGGCACCAGAACAGAAGCCAGTGTAGAGGATGAAGGAATTGTTAATATATCTTCATCATGGGCAACTTTTAATGCTTTGGCAGGTCCTGGGGTCAGATTTTCCTTCTCCCTAAAATCATCAGACAGGCGCGGTCTTTTTTTGGCTGTTATTTGGTGTTTTTTGGCTGACTTCCGATTGTCGAACTCTCCAGCAGCAGAATTACAAGGCATCACTGTTTGTGGTCTGAGCCATTGAGCCCCATACTGTTGTAATATTAAAGGATGATGTTATTTACAAGATATAAAGAGCGACAAGGTAATTGAACATATATGTAAGTTTTCGAGGAATATCACTGATGCCAAGAGAGATAGAATTTTTTCAGTAAGTAGTAAAAGTTTTGAGTAAGTTTTTTAGTTAGTAGATGCCATTCCAGTTTACTAAAACGGATTAAAAAACAATTTCGCGCCTACTCTCAGATTTAGGGACTTGCTGATAAAAGAATAACTCAACTCGTTACTCTTTATCTTTTTGTTTAGTATACACCAATTTCGAGGTAGGGATTTTTTTATTTAATTTTGTCTGCGTAATTCATGCTTACCTCGTATTGATCATGGTTATGGCGTTCATCAAATGCTATCACGTGGAGGTAATTATCATTTTGCATCTGCTTCAATTTCATGAAGGCGGGGCATCCAATCTTAATGGTTCTAGGTCAAGAGAAAATTTGAAATGATTAGACGATAGTCTAAATATTTTCGTGAAGCTTCATTTTAATAATTCTAATTCCATATACCTAGACCCACGTCCTGCACCCGAACGCTCGCATTTCCAATCAATCTTATAATAGTATGTGTCATGATTGAGTGCATATGACACTACACTTTTCTCAGCAGCTAACGTTGTTTTGTTATCCGTTACGGACCATTTTGTACCAGATTCCTGCTGGTACTTAGCACAAAATTCATCCCAGTCTCTTTTATTTTTAATAATCACCTTAGCGAGATCAAAGGATGAACGCCATGTATGGAGATTAATCTGATGCGACATCTACAAAATGAAAGTATCAGAAAATTATAATAATTAGCAAGGTCTAAAGACATTGATGCTGAAAATTATTTACTTACTCTGGAGTTTTTGTTCCACGGAAAGAATGATGAAGATATTTCACTTGAAGAAGACGCGCAAAGAATGTCACGTACGCATGAAATATGGGCAGCATTAGACCATAGACAACACAATTAGCACTCAAAATGGAGGGAAAAATTGAGCTCAAGAATTCACCAACTCACCACCTCATGATTATTTACGTTACCTTGAAATACCGATTGAGTCAATGTTCAGTGCGAGAAGGTAATAAGGGTTTAGAAAACAACATTGAAAATTAATATGATTCCGTTTTCAAATATCATTGGAGATGATACTGAAAATTCGTATTTTAAACTCATAAAAGAGTACTACAATTGCATGAGCGGCACATGCGTGGGACGGAATTGCAGGGCGAGGTAGGCTTGCTCAGTCGGCAAAGCAGTTAATTGGAAGTAAATTTCACTACAACTTCGGTAAAAGTTTACAAACAGCTTACACTAAACAGTTCCGACTAAAATCGGAATGCTATGACAGCAAGTAATAATTCATGATGATTGCAATGAATATATGAAATCAAATCATTGGTGAGCACTGCATATATCATAATTAACCATTCATAGCTTAAAACATAAGCCACGAACGAATGTGGAGCATTCTCTCCATGAAAACCGTCGTCATGTTAACATGAGTATCAGAATTCATACATGGTGGCCAATGGTGAACATGTATGGAACAAAAATGAATGTGACATACCAAACTTGCTTTAAAACTTGCTTATTAACAATTGTATCTCTAACCATGGTTTGTTTATAAACTATTGACTAAAATCAAAATCCACGAGAATTAGGTTCGGTTTTTTAAATAAAGTGTGCCATTGGCTATTTTTTGCATAGATTTTTTTTTTTTTAAGTTGAAAATTTTGTAATAGTTTGTTGGACAAGTACACTGAAGTAGCTAAAAACTTGGCGAAGTTTTCCACTACTTAAAAAATTTTCTCTCACTCGTATGCCCTTTCGGGATTTTACGATTTGTTTCCTTCCCACCCCCCAACCCCCTGTACCGCATTTGCTGAAGGGAGGGAAAACCTCATCTGAGGGAAAAACTTGCCCTGGTACAGTCGTCCTTCTGACAGGACTACCGCTCGGCAGTGAGACCGTGAGATCAGAGCGCTATAAATTTTTTGACCGCCGGTGCCCGGGATCGAACCCGGATCCTTGGCATGCTAGTCTAGCACTCTAACCGCACGGCCACTACCGTCGGTGTTTCCCACTACTTAATAAAACTCTAAATTTTTGCAGCACCTTATTTTCTAAAACAAATCATTTCCATATAATCTTCATCGGATTCTCATTATGACGATTGCATTGCCGTTGTTATTGATCATATTCATTATGACATTCAGTGGATTCTGTGAATCTCCGATGCGATCAGACAGACGGGAAACCCCGGTTTCATTAAACAGAACATGTGTCTGAGTCAGAGAGAATAGACGAGTAGAAGCTTAGTTCTCGGGGTTTGGACGGCCCGTATAGGAGTGTAATGGTGACCTCGCTCACCAACAGCGCTGCTGTTGAGACTATGCCAGCAGGGGGGCCCTCTGCCGATATGAAAATTCATTATTCCTATCCTTCTAGGAACAAAGGAATGAAACTCGGGCTAACCAATAAAATATTTAATAATCAATCGAAAACACTGACCTCATTGAATTAATGAAAAAAATGTATGACGCGTAGTTACGCCGCCATTTAAAAATCCATTGCTCCACTCCTTATTGAAGTGAAGCAATGGAACCAATGTCATCGAATGGATATTCAAAATTTCTGAACGTTTACGATTCAAATATGTAATTTAGTTATTGTTTTAGTATTGTAAAATATTTTGGAGAAATACTTCAAGTTTTAACAGGATGAGAGCACAATCTTATTTCTATTATGAAGCGCAAATTATCACAAATTATCAAGGCGGAGTATATGTAGATAAATTCATTGGCCGTGCATGAACGACTCCTTCTCATGTAAACCTTCATGGAAGTCAGCAATGCGGCTGCACGACAACGCTCTTTAAAAAAGTGCGCGTAAATTCCATATTTTTTATACACATGGTTTTGTTTATATACAATAGAATGAGTTATATATCTGATGATATACTTTTTTATTGATAATGAAAATTGAGCATTTACTATGTTCGCAATTAACAAACTCAAATTATCATCCTATATAATCAAAAGATGAAACTTTAAAATGGTTATTTTGGACCAACTGAGAAGAAAATTTTTGTCCCACAATGTCCGACAATTATTAGCAGAGCATCCTTAAAAATCAACTGAGCAAGTTAATATGATTAATTCATTGATTAGCTATCATTTGGATTCTGTGCAACGTATCACGGAAAATTATTTTCGCCCCATTTCGGAATAGAAGTAAAAAATCTGATTCCACCTATGTATTTTCACTGATTAATGGTTCAAGTGTATGTTAGAAAAATCCCCCACTTATACTGAAAGGCTAATTTATCATCATCGATATAAATATTGAAAATTACAATTCTGGAGCAAGTGAGGAGAAAAATTTTTCAAGAATGTTCTGTCGAACCTTATTAGCAGAACATTTAAAAAAATCGATGGAGTAAATCAGCATCGACTTATTATCGAGATTTTCGATATTTTTACTATCAATGTTTGGACAAGTTCTAATATTGGATAGACCGTCACGAATTTCATAATTTAATCAACGTTGAATAATTTTATGTTGATCGTACAACTTCTTTATTGGTAAAAAATCTGACTTTTTGCCGGAAAATGAAGTGAAAAGCACATTTGATCAGGTATTGGCTAAACGACCTGTAGCCGCCGAATCCGATTACCTTGAGGTTTTCCGCATTCCAAAATATATTATAAAAAAGTCATGATTTACAAGTTTTCTTTGACGGCAAACATTCGACTTAATTTTTCGAATCCCAAGTATTGAGTGGTTCTCAGACTCGAGCAGGCTGTTTTAAATTGGGCTTTGAATAATCATTGCAGAGTTCGAGGTTCCTTCCTAAAGCAGAAATGTGCTGATTGGTTTGGAATTGAATTCATTGAATCTATTAAAAACTGACTGCCTAAATTATCCCAAGTAGCAGCTACTCGACGAGGATCTCGCCGAATTGAAAACATCCTGCGTGAATCATTCCCTCTAGACACCACTCTACGTGAATCCCGCCCCATTTGAACCATCTTGCGTTAATCAATACCTCGAGAAGCCACTCTGCGTGATTCCCGCCTCATTTGAACCATCCTGCGTGAGTCAATACCTCGAGAAACCACTCTGCGTGATTCCCGCCCCATTCGAACCATCTTGCGTGAATCAATCCTTCTGGACACCACTCTGCGTGATTCCCGCCCCATTTGAACCATCCTGCGTGAATCAATACCTCGAGACACCACTCTGCGTGATTCCTGCTTCATTTGAACCATCCTGCGTGAGTCAATACCTCGAGAAACCACTCTGCGTGATTCCCGCCCCATTCGAACCATCCTGCGTGAATCAATACCTCGAGACACCGCTCTGCGTGATTCCCGCCCCACTTGAACCATCCTACATGAATCAATCCCTCGAGACACCGCTCTGCGTGAATCCCGCCCCATTCAAACCATCCTGCGTGAATCCCGCAAACTACATTTGATTTTCTGCAGGTTTCATATTGTATACCTTCGAACTACCGTGCCTGCGTGATCACGCCTAAAAACGCCTGGAGTGTGTGGAGTGCACGGAGTGTACCGTCGGGATTGCCGCAGAAGTGCGAATAGCCACGGCCTTTTTTTAATACCTTAGAGATTTATATTTATGTACAGACACTGTAGATCCCTGCACTTTAGTTTCGATTTTTCTTTTCAGAAGAATCTACCTATCCACCATCCCGCATAAAGGGAATGCAATAGGTCTTACGGTGGAAAGACATCACATTTCATTACACTTAAGACAACAGACAACACTTAGATGTGGATGATGAATTTAGTCCGTGTTTTTGGGTAATGGCCTTGAGGGCTAATGCTTAACCACTGTTCTGAAAAATT
The DNA here is from genome assembly GCF_000806365.1 of Fopius arisanus. Taxonomy (NCBI): domain Eukaryota; kingdom Metazoa; phylum Arthropoda; class Insecta; order Hymenoptera; family Braconidae; genus Fopius; species Fopius arisanus. The sequence continues at coordinate 41,196 of NW_011887895.1, read as the reverse complement.
CATCAAACCTTTCACTGTACTCCACCGCCCGTTTGAAAATAAATTCCGCCAGGTATTCATGGAAGTCTTCCTCTCTCAGGCCATATCTCTGGATCACATCCTTTACGTCTCTCCATTTTCATTCAATGTTTTGTGTATGAGCTCCGTTTTTCGATCCATAAAATTAATTGAGTGGTTAATAACTAAATGTTGAAACCCCTCATGGTCCAGTTCTTGGTATGCCTTTCAGCCGTCCGATATGGTGGCCGTTCCGGGCAGAATCAGTTTTTTATAATTCTTAGCAAGGATGCAGCACTCCTGTTCTCCACAACGGTGATCGCTAGAGCGCCACTTTCTCTTTCAATTGCACCAAACACCTATCTTCCTTCTACCACACGGCCTCTGTTGTATTTACGATGGCCAATTTTTGACTCATCTACCTCGAGAATCTTTCCCGGGCCTCCCAACTTCTGAGTGTGGTCTTCGCACCAGTCGATGAGAGTTTCCCGAATGAAGTTCGACCAATCATAGCTGACTGTCCTTTTTCTGCATCGGGACTGCATTTCATCGGCACTGAATTTCATACCCGTCGTGCATTCGGAGCATTGCACTTCACTTACTAACACTTCTACTCTGTGTTGTAATTATTGATTCGGTCGTTGCCTTTAATCTTCTTGTTATTGTTTTGGCAAATACATGGTCCTAGTGGGTTGAGTGTACTTCATATTACTAACCAACCTTATGATATTTTTCCCCTTCATACTAGTGTAAAAACACAAACCAACCGCCAATTCTAACTGTAATACGTTTTCCGACCTTCGGAGATCAGTTTTTTTATCGGGTTGTGTGCCAAAACCTGGTCTTTTTCGGTTATTTCGACTAGAACTAGAATTTTGAACGGTTGGTAAGTTTAATAATAGACAGACAATAATTGAATAACTCCGTGACTGAATTGAATTTATAATAATCCACAAAAATGCTGCAGAAAATCACCGGCCTGCTCCTTAATCCACTTGAGAATAAGTCGATAGGTACGTTTTGTTTCGTTTGGTGCCAAGACATATACAAGCGAAATAGCCTATCTTTCACTGATCCCATAGATCGTGTAAAGTTTAGAAAAAATGGAAGGCACAGTTTCACATGTTCCATCTCCAAACTATTATGAGCAATGAAACAGGAGCAACGAAATTCTAAATTTTCTGAAATGAGATACATGATCTGAGATACATAGTATGGTTGTGGAGCAGAAACCTCCCCGCACAACAGCCGCAAATTGAAAATGTCCTTCAGATCATTTTCAATGACCGAGAGATCCCCAAGAGCATTACGATTCTTTTTTCTGCATGGTTTTACGCAGATGACCATATGCCTTATTCTCGGGATGAGCATACCCATTTTGGAAAGAAGAACTTCCGCAAATAAATTTCGAAGCGAAACACGAGAATATAAAAACCATGGAAATGTATGCGCTTACCAAGAAGGAACACGTAAAACTGTGCTCAGCATGCTTGCCATATGAGTGTAATAGTTGGCTTGAACGTGAAACACGAAAGCCAAGTGAATTACCAATGTTCTCTACTACTTCTAAGTGAATCGAACTTGGAGTCCGAGGGCATAGTGCTGATCTGTGGTCTCCAATAATTCCAGAAACGAAGCAGACTGGAACACAGTTCGGAGCAAAATGTCCAAGTTTACAACAGTTTAAACATCTTCTAGTAAAACGCTCAGTACGTCCTACTGCCTCGCCTTTGAACTCATATTGATATTTTAGGTTCTCATTAGCTTGTCATTTTGGAATTTGAAAATGACTGACAAATTGGGAGAAACCGGCAGCTTTATATAACAAAACTCTACGTTGACAAAAATGGCAAAGCAATGGAGAACTGACACGTAAAAACTCAAGTTCACGAACCTTTCGTGTTATCACATCATTCAATTTTGCAATTAGTTGCCAACTGCTCATGCTAGGAAGCATGGTGATTATAGTACGGGGGGACGGACATATAATTGAAAATCTCTTCCACATGCCAGGGATTTATTTTGAACTAATTGGGATACTTCATCTGAGCAATCAGGTTTGGTCCAGGACTGCAACTACAGATATCTCGTCATAGCAAGCAAGAGCTAATCAACTTCAAGAACATTTAAACTAAGAAACATCTTGAATTCAGAGCTAGCCCATGGGAACACAACTTTGACCTCATCGTGGATCGATGGATTGTTAGTTTTACGGAAATAACAAGAGCTATTAATTCGTTACTAGTGTTAAATGAGAACAAGAACCGCCGAGGACTTATATAGACGGTCAGGTTCCGTAGCAAAGACACTATTTTGGACTATGGATGCTCAAGATGCCAAGGAAATTAAGAAGAGACTTTCATACCTAGCGACCGAAGTTGAAGGGACATTGACCAGTTCCAGGAAGCAACTAGAGGTTGTCAATTCTACGCTTTTTCAATTAGCTCGGACGGAAGAAGTCATTCAGAGAAATTGAAGTGTATTGTTCAGGCCACGTAAGGAGATATCGCGCGAAGATGAACAAATAGCATAGATGAGTGTAGTGTAATTAGTGATGCTGCAAAAATAAAGAAACTTCTAACTGATTCTAAGGGAATGGCCGTTGGACACAGACCACAGGCTGTTGGACACAGAAATATTCACGATCTAAGAATTAGTTATCCTATTTAAAACAGCTGTATTACCGAAGGGATTCAGTTCTCTCTTTGAGCTGAATATAAGGCGGAATGCATATAATGCTGGAGGTTTCAACCATTGGTGTACATGCATTCGAATTTAAAATTATAACAATGATAGAAATACCTCTGATTAACTTTCAAGCGTTCGGTGTCTGGAATTCTTAAGAATGAACTTTTGGTAATGCACGGGCCACCACAGCAGGACGTGCCAATGACCGAGGACCAATTTACAAATTGTACACAAATAACTGATCAATACTTGGGCAGTGAGACTCTGCCTATCTAAGAAGTAATAAAAAACAGTCCATATGAAGTAAAAATGTACATGAGCATGGAAAAAATGCTTTCTACCTGTGAAATGAAACACGTTAAGCTTCAAGCGCTTCCTATGATCAAGATGAAGAAAGATAACGTATGGTTTTACATAGCTCCGGAGCCTGAAAGAATAGTAGCAATCTATGATGACAAAGAAGTCAGAGATATCTTGAAAGATTCGGGGATTTTGAGAGGTGAGAACTTTTGCGAGATAGTCGCCTCGGATTTCACTATCAGAGATCGGAAAAAAGATGAAATAACCGTAAACACCCATGGTAATCCGGAATTGAATTTGATATTAGATGACGTCACGATTGCTCGCCTCAACGAACAAAACTCGAGCATGAGTGACATTCGGCTACCTAAGCTTGTTGGGAACATGCAGGAACAGGTAGGGCGTCACGTTCACCTACAAGCGGAGAAGGAACACCTGGAAGAGGTACAGAAGATCTTTGACTATGGAGAACTTCTCTTCGACCGACTTTGGGTTACCCTGGAACTCGTTTTATGTCAATATCAATAAATTTAGAGATCCCCCCTTCAGGACACCCTAATTGAAATTTTGGAAATTTGACCCCTGGAACCGATGCCTCGTTCAATTACAAACATCAAAACTCCTATACTTTTTCATGCGATAAAATCAATATTTCGCGAGTTATGAGCGTTTTTATGTCTCGAGGACATTTGCCAATATCTGATGTCCTCCAGTCTTACATCCTTCGGAAGGACTAACCTCAGCGGGCCGACCATCTGGCCTTTGAGACCGCTTCTCTGGCGGTCATCACCACCCATTTACCTTTCCTGAAGCAATACTCGTTTTCGGCCACCATCCTTCTGTGAACAATATGCTCAAGGATCTTCCTCGCAATGTCGAACATGCAGAGGGGACGATACGATGACGTTACGTTCGGTAGCTTCTTCCCTTTCCGAAGCAACACCAACCTCTGCCGCTTCCGCACCGCCAGAAACGGCGGCAGTCACTGCAGACCTTCATAAAGTGGTCAGCAGTCTTCAGTAGGACAGAACACATCAGCGATGGCATAGGTTGGCATTTATGGGTAGTCCTCCACATGAGCTACTAATTCCTTTCACCGGATTTAATTTTGACCGTAGTAAACTGCGGCGTCCGCAACACATATGAAGGAGCCCTCAATAAAGTAAAAATGTTTACTTTCAATATTCACAAGTTGATCTTCAATCTAAACACTAAAATCGTTTACCTTGTACACAACATTCTTAAAACCATTCGTAAACCAATCTAGCAACTATTTTAAAGATCTCCCTTCATTACTCAGTTTGCCTATACCTCTACCTTGCAGTCTGTACCTCGTTTCTGTGGAACTTTTCTGCATTAGCAAAAGGACTGCAAGACTTGCAGTCAGTGTTACAGATTAGAGAACGAAGAAGAAAAGTACAAGAGAACTGAGAAACCATGACTGTACTTTCCTCTGATTCAACTTAGGATAATTCTCTCTGCCACCACAATCCTATAAGATGACGATTACGACGACCGGCAGAAAAATGTAAAGATTGAAAATCAAAGGGTACTGAGAAGCACGGAACTGAAAGAAATACAGGCTAATCCTGGAATTAATCTAACTGTTGGAATTTTTCGAAAATGTAAAGGATATAGGCTTTAAAACCAGTTGCAAAAAGACCAGAGAAGTTCTCAAGAGTTCTCAGTTCAAATGTAGTCTCGTTTTTTTTCGAATTTTCTTTGCCGTATACTTGGATCCTCAGATATTCTGAAAGCGACGAGATGGTGTTTAAATATTTTTAATAAGTCCTGATTTAAGTAGTTACTGTATTGGTGGTGTAAGGCAGTTGCATGTTTAACGCATGTCAGCTAAAGCAGGTAATACATCTGCTGATAACCTACGCAAATACTTCCGTTTGTTTGCTTTTAAATACTACTTTCAGGATTCTAATTCACTAACCCCGCTGATTCTCAGGTAGTAAATAATAAGTTTATGAATGACGTGCGGTGGCCGTGCGGTTAGAGCGTAGAGGGTTGGCACATGAGATTCGTGGGTTCGATTCCCAGTCGGGGAAATGCCAGGGGTTTTTTAGAGATAGAATTCGCTCTAACTTGCACAGGTTTCATCGTACGAGCGGTAGTCTCGAAAGAGACGACTGTACCTGGCCAAGGTTTTTTCTCATGAGGTTTTCCCTTCGGCCCTCGGCGTAATTGCGGTACAGGGGGAACTGGGGATGGGAAATGTAAAAGCCCGAAAGGGTATACATGTGTGGACAAGTTTAGTTTTTAATAAGTTTCTGAATTATCGTTGGAAAACATACGATTAATGGGAAGACTCTGGCGACCCTAAATTATTTGATACATTTCCGTACATTCGCCGTTGAACTAAGGTATGCAGAAGGTAAAAATAAGTACTGATATATACACAAGTACACCTGCATATTTCATTCAATTCGTTTGCATTTGCATACAAGGTGTCTCAGAGGTACCTGCTGTTCCGAAACCGACATGTTCATGCCATAATTCTGTACTGAAAGGTCCTTTTCCACTTTTTGATTCGGAGTACCCCTAAGGAAATATTAGATGATTTTGGGGGAGATAAAAAAAGACAACAAAATGATTCTTTCTTCTCTTACTTTTATATGTTGCTGGAATCTTTTTTTATTTTTTATTTTGGTAGAATTTGAAAATTGCAAAAATGTCAAAAATCGATAAAATTATTAAAAATAATTTGGGAGTTATCCCGAAAACTAAGGAAGATTGTAAATTATTGGGCAATTTTTGCCCGCGGCGAGGTGATAGATTATGAAAATTCAAGAAATGACGAGAATTTTCTCTCTACCACTATCGTTGGAGATGACAACAAATGCTTGGGAACATTCACCCCAATTCCTTAGTTTTTGAGATATTCTGCGAAAATGCCGTAACTACTCACGTCTTGAGCTTATTGTACTTAAGAGTCAAAAACCACTGTTTAAGGTCGATGGGTATCTTGCTGCCGCCAGTCCCCCAAATAACCGTGACAACCCTGACCAACCACCACCGCAACCGTAGTTTGGACTCCGCCCTACAGCGTATTCCAGAAGTAGATGTTACTCCTTCTCCAGAATGTGAGACGATTCCAGATATTGCTAAAAAGCCCTCGACTCCAATTATAAAACCGCGAAATCGTGAACGTGAGGATTTGGCAAGCCTAGGTTCGGACGATTCTGGAATTCTCTGCGGTTCTGATAGTGGCTCCAGTGATGCGGTAGCCATGACCACTTGTGAATCAAATATTGATCATTTAAACAGCCGTGAGAGTTTGGACTCATCGCTGTCCCAATCTGGAGACATGGATAGTGTTGACATCATTGATTCAGTTGACTCAATCACTGAAGAAATTGACTTTTCTAATAATAAAGGGGGGATAATTACGATGGAAACTACCGTTAACAGACAGAAAAGCGAAAATATTAATGAGCATAGTGATAAGCTGGTCAAAGAGCAGAGAAAAGAAGTAACATTAGGTATTATCAATGCTCACAAGAGAAACGAAGAAGTTTTGGAAAAGCAACTAGAATTTGCAGGATCAGCAATTGTTCTTTGCTGTGGATCTACTCAGCCCGAAGGGACTGAAACTGGTAAACCACTCGGAAAGCAAGAAAGCGCACAGCCCAAGGCTTCTGAGGGATGTTTATTGCGCTTGTTTGAAAGCCAGATATTCGATATGTCGATGGCAATTTCCTATTTGTTCAACTCAAAAGAACCTGGCGTCCAGAGTTATCTTGGAAATAAATTGTTTAGCTTCAGCAACGGGGATGTTGACTTTTATTTACCACAACTTGTACTAATGTATATTCAACTGCACGATGTCACTGAGGTGCTTTATCCTTATCTCGTCCATAGGTGAGTAAAACCTATTAATTGGTTCGTTTTAATAATTATTCTTTACAGTTCTTCGGCAAACATTTCCTCCGAAAATTATTAGTTAAAGAAATATTTGTATGATAAGCTACTCTCAATTTTAAATTTGAATTGATAGTAAGGCATTTTTCTTTTAGGTGTAGACAAGCAGCAGATTTTTCCCTGAAATGTGCATGGCTTCTAGATGCATACAGCTCGGACGCACATTTGCCCTCAAAAAAAAAATCGCATGGGACCAAATTGAAGAATCTAATTCTCTCGGATGAACTCCGTCGGAATAAAAGAACTTGTGATGCAACGAGAAAATACAAAATTTCTGTACATGGAGGATGCCAACCAGCAATTGGAATGATGACTTTACCGCCCGCTCAACTCATTACGTCACCCAACAAAAAAACACACCAAAGATCACAATCTGACGCTACTGGGTTATTTCAATCGTTGCGTCGAAGTAATTCTGGTACGCAATCATTCATTTTTAGCCTTATATTAGTTGAACTTTCCTTTTAAGCGACTCATCATTTTCGAAATGTCTTTATAAGAACCGGATTGCGTTGAATGTGTGAGGAGTAGGAGTATCTGCATTGTGAACCAAACACGTAGAAAGTATACTATAAACTAGAGAGGGGGAGCGCTCGTTGGCCTCTGATTCTTGATCCCTTCTATATGAAGGAATGCTCTTGATGATGACGTGATCGTTGCGACCAGCTGACCTATCAGCTGCTGATATTGGCGATCTCAATGTCATCGTCAACACCAGCTCGATATCTGGTGCCGATGGCACAGCGTATATAAGCGTATATAAGCTCGGACTGCGCATCTGCTACTGAGGATCTAGTATTTTTGGAGTCGCCAGAGTGAATTTAGTTGCTCCAGGCAATGTTGTTCGGTGAACTTCTTCGATGACCAGTGTTGTGAGACGTGAGTTGTGAGGCAAGATGATCGGCCAAATCTCATCAGGGTCAAGTTATGAATTCCTGACACGTCTCTCTAGTCACATGATAGCTTTCTCATCTAACGAGGATATCAACTTGGCCCACGCATACAATCTCAGTAGCTGCTGGTCTCTCGATTGACGTGAGGACAAAGAGAACAATATTTCCCTTGAGTTTTCTCTAAGATTCTTACCCAGAATAGTCTAACGACGCTTCGATGAGCTCGCGAGAACTTGGTTTCGACAAGAATCTACTACTGTCTACTCTGTCTACTGTTGAGAGTGGCGGGTCATCAGCATACTGACTCAGCCATGTAGGTTTTGATCAACGCAATTGATGATTAGTTTCATGGCTTTAGATTGTTGGGGCAGGTTGGTTGATTCTCTCAGTCCTGCTGTTCACAACTGCTCCCAGTGCCGGCGTTCAGAAATCTGCGACTCCAATGATTTATACATCAGACTCTGCTGGTGATGTTCTCTGCCACCTTGGCACTGAGATCGGATTTTGTTCGGTGATGTGCTTTCTGAATGTCCTTCACTGTCTTTCGTGCTTGAGTGAAAGTGGAGGATCCCAATCGATCTTGAGTTTCCACAAATCCTGAATAACAGTTTTGCCTCTAACATCAATTTAATAAATCTGAAGGGGTCGAATATTTGCGCTATCTTTCATAGGATAGTTCTTTTGGTGAATTCCCAAAAGTCGAAATCCTTGGACTACTACTGCAATGTCCCAATGGCTTGATGCCAGCACGTCCCTCTTGAATCCAGAAGGTCAATTTAATCCAAAAGGTTTAGGAACCCTCCTGCTGATGTGCTACGGAAGTCGATGGAAACAACTCAATTATGGTGATAGCATCAGCTCTCAGAATCTCATGAGGCAGTAGATAGCAGCCCATTTCTGGTTCTGTTGTTTCTGGTGCTAGTCTATGGGTTCTATTTCTTCGTACTCGCAAATAAATCCACTGTAGAGCTGGGAATATGCGCAGTCCGCGTGGAGTTTCTTAAATCCAAACTGACTTGAATCGATCTGAGGTTTTTAACTTTGATTTATCTCCCGGCTCCGGTTGACTTCCTCAGAGATAGGCTTACAATGTATCGCACCGTTGAATCTCTCCTATGTGTAGATCTCAAATGCATCACACCCTTAAATGCGTCTGATGATAGTTCTATGATTTTCTGCAAAGGTGGGAGTCCTTCCTGGAGCGATACCTTTTAAGAAAGCTTTTGATGAAAGAATAGCCCCGGATGTAATTAATTGAACTTGATTATATCCAACCACAAATTGTTTGCTCGTCAATTAGTTCAGCGATTCTGGATTTAACAACTTTCTTTCTGACGACCCACCCGTAATTGTCAGTCCCTATGATGACATCTATTGGTACAGTCTTAAGGTGGCGTGGGTTGGCTAAGTAAAGATTCTCAATTGAACCAACATTTGCTAATAAACACGAGATTGATGGCAGTCTCGCTGTACGTTACTTGACGACTAGTTTTTAGTTAATAAACCCAATGTATACCGACGAATACACTCACATCACGTCTGGAAAACTTTCTCCACCAAAAACGTGAGTGGCGATAATTGCCAACTCCTAGTTCTGGTGCACTAGGACCAGCAAATGATCAAATATTGGCCCCCATAAATGAAAATAATATTCGATAGGATAGGGTGAAGGAAAAATTATTTGGAGCATACCCTTCATGGAATACGCGATCCTATTCATTACGGTTGGACCATATTTTTGTATATGTATTGTGTGCAATAAATTGGCCTCTTAAAGAAATCAGTGTTAACTCAAATAGTTTTTTTTTTTGCTATGGTAATGTTTCCCATTGGTACTATAAAAATTATATTGTTGTATAATCGTGATATTACAGTGAGTTATTCTTTGTAAACGTCCGCATTGAATTCGGCGATAACTTCAAAGGTCATTTTGTCTTCGTTTAAGTACAAACTAGCCTTTTCCAATGACCTGACACTAGGCGGTCCTCAGAGTAAAAAATGATAGAAGTGACGTGTAGCTTGAATTGACACTGTAGTCCTGGTATCGTTATGTAAATGTCTAGGAAGACTCTCATCCTATTTTCTATCAAATTATGTAAAGAGTGCACGTCTAAGTGCAAGTTTGAGTTTGTCTGTGAAATAATAAGGCATATTCGTGGATATTGTATGACCGGAGATCGTACTGACTTATCTTCTTTTAATTCTTAATGAAACTGACTTCACGTCTTGCGGCCATTGTTCCAACGTAGGAACGTTATGTGAGTCTAGGTACGAGAAGATGAGGTAGGGAATTAGGTATAGCTACGTAGTGGCGGGTCAAGTTTGAAATGGAGGTTAGATTGACTTGCGGATGGCTTTTCAGCAGTTGTGGGTAAAGTAGGCAACTTTGGTGCTTGGATCAAAGATTAACTTTTGATTTTTTGATTTTTTTACAGCTTTGAGAAAAGGGGTGCCCTCATCTGTTCATTTAGGGTAAAGCCAGAAAACGTGTGAAAGGGTTTCGAGTTGGTTACCTTCGCGAAAGAGGCTTACGTTGAGATTGAGATGGTTTGATTTCATTCTTGAGATTGAGGAGATTTGAAGTCCATCGATTTCTACAGAATGGAATCAGGTAGGGCGAAAGCCTCTCTGGAAGTGTTTGAAGTAATGGGCATCTTTTCGGTGGCTCTGGGTTCTCAGGATTTTGGAAGTTTTGGCTTTCATGTTCCTCGTGAAGGATTCGTTAAGATCAGAGTGGGGGACGGAAGTATATTGAAAATTATCATTGCTTATGGCGTCTGGCATCGGGATCGCCTAATTCATTGCACGGAATTTTTACATGGGAGGGAATCCAGATGAGAGTAATATGATTTCCGTGTAAGGAAAAAGTCGAGTGGGGACTCAATGATCTTGTAGATCAGGCCTGGGCAAAGTTTCAAACATTTCCAGTTAACCATGAAAATGAGTAATTACTGCAGAGAGTGCCTGAGCAAAGATAACTTTAAAATCGCCACAGATCAAAAAATCTATCAAACAATTCTAGTTTCTTTATTTTAATGTAGGTCTATTGGATTCCTATTAAAATGCCATTTGGGTTTGGCCGTTCATTATTAGGGATTCGTTCCGATGTGAATATTGAGAGAATAAATAAATTGATAGGAAAAGTTAACTTAAAAGAATTTCTTTGCAAATTTCCTTGTAGAATTGTCATAGTAAAATCATTTCAAGTCAACGTCTTTGGCTCATATATAGGCAGAAAATGGGATATCTATGTGTAAAATCGATTAAATTCTAAGAAAAAATTCAATGTGTTTTAAATCTAGTGTTTTCTGTTCAATATTTCTATTGATATTTCTGTTGAAGAAAACTTGTAAATGAATTTAATCACAAACTTAAATCATTTTTTTTACAAATCTAATGAAATTTCCATAGAATTATGTGGCGAGTCCGATTATATTTTCAGTTCAATTGTTTTCATATATGTGCTATCAAACCAACAAAGTTTTGACTAAAAACATATTCCTGAGGAATTTCTCTTCAATATCTCTAAGATTGTTTGTGGTAGATTCAAAGGGTTTTTTTTTAATAGTCTTGGACCAAGACATTTGAAACTTATAAGTTGTAACGCGATTTTCGCGTTAATAATAATTAAAGATATTTACTGGAATAAATCACGCTCTCTGCCGTATCGATTGGGTCCGCTAATCCCCTACGCATGGGGAGTTAAGGTTATACTACTGAACCTCAGCTCCCAATGAGACTCCTCTGTCGGAACACTTGGTTCTCCACTCCAGAGAACTGTTCCACGTTAGACGGGTCGGGCATTCAAGTGGCCAGGGGTCCAGATAAGGGGTTAACTGGACAGCCTGGTTGGGGACATTTGAATTCGGCGCGCTCCAGGAAACGTTATCGTTATATCCTCGCGGTGGTGATAAGTACCACGGAGGATCCCCCACGCACTTCAGCCGCGTGAGTCGGGAGTGGGGAGCAGAGCTACTAGGGAGCACTCTCTACTCCACACGTCAGAGTTGTCTCGGTACTCTCACGGGCCAGTCGGCCCCGGGCTCTAGCCAACCCGCAGCTACCGATGACCAGTGTGGCATATAGCCCGTCCTATCGCTGTACCTATCGCTACCTTTCTTACAGCCATGAGGCTGAGCTAACGGAAAATGAGAGACGGTATACCAATACTTATATCTCGAGCTCCCGCCTTTCTATCGCCTATGGACAGCTATCGACCTTCCCTCGCTAACTAATTACCGGTCGCTCTCGCCTCTATCCACCTGATCTGCTATCGATCGCCCTACCCTACCAACCTCCTGACGCTGACGGGGATCGACCATACTAAAGAACTCCGACCCTCTCTCCATAACCGAGCAGACTGAGCGACCCAGTGCTCCCGCACGCGTTCTAACTTTACATCCGCCACTTTGGTATTTCGCGGGAAGTCTCCAGCGGTCCTCACTGCGCCCTGGGAAAGGGACAGTGACGATCTCTGGTCACGTACATAATTTTAACTTATCGGTCTTTTCTAATTTTGTCCTTAACAACTAGGCAGAACTTATTGGAACTAATTGTCTGTCCTGACGCGAGAACGGGCAAACCCCACCGTTCTGTGCTCTCGTCCGTATGTGTTATCGGCAATTTCTGTGGAGGTGCTAACACCCACCTCCACCGGCATCTTCGGTCTTTCCTAATTGTGTCCTCAACAACTAGGCGGTTTAAATGGTATTTCCTAATTGTATCTTTAACAACTAGGCGGCTCTCTGGTTTGCTATTTTACCCACTTAAAACAGCTGGCGCCCTCTAAATAAATAAATTAAAATAAATTTCGTAAATTCGCGGATGCTACGGAATCAATTCTCCGGACTTACAGAACACTCCGGGGAAAACACGTTACAAAGTGAAATTCTAATTTAATAATGAAATGATTGAATTTTAAATAATTAACATCTCATATTTTTTCCAATCTGTAGTCAAGTAATTATTCAATATTAAGGTAACTAGGAAATAATCAATTTCTAGCACCATGATATTTTAATAATCACCCTCGATACAACTAACTATTCTTCAAGTTAAATTGGTGAAATTCTGTTTGAATTTTTCGCCGGGAAGGTGTTTTAAATTGTGAGGGAGAGTACGTGGCGCATTCTCAGTCCACTGCGCCCCTTTTCGTGCATGCTGCTACCCCCACTCTGGATACGCTGGGCTTCACCCAATTTGGGTATTGTATTCCGAACAATGGGTCTAATATGATTTTATGGCCGGGGCTCCTGAGAATCCGACTTTGTCGATATCTCAACTTCACTGCCTTGTTGGTTAAGCACATCATCTATATAGGGCTACAAGCCGGAGACATGGGGTTGAAAGGGCTTGGGCCGGGTTTGGAGAGAATCATGATGTTAGAAAGGTGAGCTACGAGCATTTCATTAGAGAATTTTAAGGAGGATTGTTAGGAGAAGGATTTAATTCTGGGCATATTAGTGAGAGATAGAAGAAATGAAAGAGGATTATTTTCAGGAGAATTTTGAGATAGAGAATTTTCAAGATAGAGTTTCTTTATTAAACGATGCCTTATCGTGAGTCACCAAGTGAACAAAACAATATACTAAAATTTAATTAAGAACTGAACAACTGGTCACTTGCCTCATATCAGGGAAATTAGCGCGGGCCGATGAGTATTATCCGGTAAGTGGCGCCTTCAGTGTCAGGGGTGAAAAACCATCAATCATTCAGATGGGTCAGTCAAGACGCGTAAGACAGGTAAGGCCAAGAGTGCGTGATAAGCGAGAGTTCTAGAGCTTGTGTGTGTGTGAGTGCAGAAAAAAACTTCGGTCAAAAACCGAACAGTATTGAGGTTGAATTATCGATTGTGAGGGGGTAATCAAGAAGGGAGAGATATGTGAATATGGATTGGAGGTGGAGAGAAAATAGCCTGGACAGGTTGGAGGGATGGGGGGAGCTGGAGGCTAGGCTTGGTGGAAATTGTTTACGAGACTAAAGCTCTCAACTAGAGCAGCGAGCTGATGTAGAAAGAGATCCAAGAAGCTTCCTATTTGGTCAAGGACCTGTGCGAGATCTGGAAAGGGTATGATTGACTGCTGAGGGGAAGTGCAGCTCATTCGGAGAACATTGAACATGGTTCAGGAAGGTAGTGGGGTGAGGCTGTATTGAGGAGTTGTGGGGGAATTTGTGAGTGTGTTTGTGCAGGACTTAGGGTACGAGTGAATGTATCGGATATCACGAAGACTACCTGAGAGGTATTAGGGGTGCGGCTTCTCATATTAAGCGATGGAGTGCGAGAGGTGCTAGATTGAGGAGCACGATAAGACAAGGCATCAGGGGCTATTGGGTGGCGTGCGATTATTGGTAGTCATTTAGATTGAAAGTTAAGGTTAAAAGATGATAGGCATGATTTGACGGAGGGATGGTCCAGGACGCCATTTGCGATTTTGGCTGATTACAAGAAAACTAAGTTAGAGAACCCTATTTTTCTAGCGTTGAAGAAGGACCGGCCATGGCCTAGATCGTTAGGAATTGTTGTCCCCTGCATGAGGGGTACTTATATTTATTGTAATTTCTAGGCTCGAAGCGATAAAAATCCCACCAATAGTTTATAAGCATTTAAATATGAGAGTTCATTATTTTAATTATGTTATCTGACTGATTACAAAGTTTACGACAAATACATGTCGGAGCCCGATTTGGATCTGCCTTCTGCAGACTCAAACGGCCTCTTAAATACATAATTGTTTGCGTGTCATTACTTGGCCAGCATAATCCAGTTACGCTGGCAAGTATCACACGGACAATGCTGGATGTTCAAATATTTAACACTATCTTAATTGACGAAAATCTGGTACATAACGGAATGTTCATAAGGATTTTGGAAAGATTAACTTCGTAAATGTCTGGTGTGTTCGGGACAGCTTCGTTAGATTGGAAGAAGACTTCAGATGATTAGTTTTGAGAATTTAGACAGAAACGATTTTTCTACAGTTCTTTCAGATGATGGTATGTTGAAGAATGTTCTTAGAAAATGACGAGGGGTGGGGGGGGGGGGAGGTGGTCGACTTTTCAGGTTGAGGTGTGAGTTCCTTGTTTTTGGATGACCAGTGAAACTTTTCTTTCGTCGATTTGGGGAGTTTGAAGTCCAGTTCTTCATCAGAAGATCTAACTGTATGTTCTCTTAGAGCGTTCTTCTCCAAAGTGCTCATGTCAGTGTCGTTTACTGAGAGCAGAAAGGGACGTACCCGTGGAGAGGTGATCGAGTTTTGGAGAAAAAATGTGGAAAAATATATAATCCGTGTAATTCAATATAATCCAGAACGTTGTGCACCTTTAGCGAGAATTGTATTAGGCCGGTGGAGGGTCGGGGGGAAGGACTCTGGGAGAGAAATATATTATTGTAAATCATTTCGTGATTGTTATTCCGGTGGTTTATTGCTTGGTTGATTTCGTTGAGAGATGTTGGCTGCATTGCTTTTGGAGACCAATTGGTCGTCCATCATGGAAATGGCAGTTCGATTTGGTGGGACCGCCGTTGAGGTTAGGCTGATGTGTGGCTGGATCAGGGTGTTCTTATAAAAAAGTGAGGATTGTTACTTATCAGATTAAAGATTCGCCAACTGGAAGTGGAGACAGGCTTAAGTTCCCCTAGAGAAAAAATAGGAATCGGATGGGCACGAACTATTTTTTACGGGAAAACATTGCTTAAGTGGCACACTGTGTAACACGTTCATACAGATCGAAGGCTTATGGCCGAGTCGTGTCAATTTATAGTATATTGTGGTTCATGGCTGCTGGTTCAATTTTTCATCCGTGTACGGTTTGCAAGGCTAAGCCAAGACGATATTCGTCACGTGTAAAAAACTCTATTATAGGTATACTTTATTTTATAATTTACTGTGCAATAATTAATCAAATGCATGTGGAAAGCGGACCTGTTACTAAATGCTGAAATGTGAAACCTATGAAATACTCATAATTACATGTATAAATAACATTAATAATCCATTTTTCATAATTTTAGGTATAATAAGTAAAATAAACCTGGGAGATCTGAGTTCCGGACGAGCATTTGATAATGGATGTACCTGTTTCCACTCCTGCCAAGGTGTAGTGAACGATCTTAGAGGTCAGAAGACTGACTGTTTCTGTGATGCTCCTCGTCTTGCTCCAGAACTCGAATTCATTCAGGCTCTCATAACAATTGGTAAACTGTTGGGAACAATCCCCACAAAAGAAGCTAAAACAGTTCAGCTCGTGGCAGAGCTTAACACTCTCAACCTAAATCTTCCAGCTCGGGTTTGGCTCCCTTTACACAGTTCCATTCCTCATCACATCGTGAGGGTGCCCCCACAATATGCAGCAGTGCTTAATAGCAAGGATAAGGCTCCGTACATCATTTATGTAGAAGTCCTTGAAGTAGAAGATCTATATACTTCCCCTGTCCCCACGAAAATCATGGGAAGTTCGTTGAGACATACAAAATCTGAGGAAAATCTAACTGGAAGCGACAACCCTACAGAAGACCCATCGATTGCCCCCACACTTACGTCTGGTCCAAACAACAAAACTCCTTCCAAGGCTGTAAACAAGTCGCTGACCACGAATTTATCTACTCCCCTATCAAATCATTTATTTAGCTACCCAAATTTCATAAACGACGATCCTAATGATTGTTGGAGTCAGGAAGATGATGAAATTACTCAACAATACCTACAATTACGAAGACCAAGAAACCATCGAGATCGAGATACGATATCTCAAATGAGTCAAGATTCATCTGACTCTAAAGAACCCATCTTCGTACCTGGTGACATAAAGAGAAGATTAAGTGAAATGGCAGCAACTCCATCAGCAACCTTCAGCCATGATCCCGAAGATCCTTCCGCTGCTGTTCTCAAGGAACCGTGGGAGTTCAAGCAGAGAAGGATTAAAGCGTCGAGTCCTTACGGACATTTAGCCTCCTGGAAACTTCTTGCTGCAATTGTTAAATGTGGAGATGATCTCAGACAGGAACTGTTAGCCTCACAGCTTTTAGAAATGCTAAGCAAGATTTGGCAAGAGGAAAATGTGCCACTATGGCTGAGGCCATATAAGATATTGTGTTTATCCAATGACAGTGGAATGATTGAACCTATTCTGAATACTGTCTCCTTGCATCAGATTAAGAAACATTGTCAGTTAACGTTACTACAGTATTTCGAGAGGGAGTTCGGCCCTGTAGATTCCAAGGGATTTGCAGAGGCCCAAAGGAAATTCCTGCAGAGCTGTGCAGCTTACTGTTTGATTTGTTACTTGATACAAGTCAAAGATAGACACAATGGGAATATTTTATTGCATAGTGATGGACATTTAATTCATATTGATTTCGGCTTCATCCTTTCGGCGTCGCCCAGAAATCTGGGGTTCGAAAGTAGTCCTTTCAAGCTGACACCTGAGTTTGTTGAGGTAATGGGAGGCAGTGGGTCCAAAATGTTCCAGGAGTTCAAAGGATTGATACTGCAAGGATTGATAGCTGCTAGAAAACATATGGAAAAAGTGGTGAACCTCGTGGAAATTATGCTTTCAGGTAAGAAATTAGTTAAGTGTGTAGTATATGGTACATCAGAATCATTTCATAATGTTTTGTAAAAAAAAAAACCATGGCAGCAATATCCAGTTGGAAAATATTCAGTCGTTTATTACACCGAGATATTTTATTTTTTGCCAGTTAGCGTATTCCAAGCGGACATTACAATAATTGTAAGATAATAAGGGCATCTCAACGAAAAATAAGAGTTATATCTTCCGTAAACTTTCTCTAAACCCTATAATAAATAACAATTACTTACTTTTTCAAGGCCTTTTCCTATCTATAAAAGGCGATACACTAAAATTAAGCTGCCGAGAGTAAAATTTCGGCTGTCTTCATGCGTAAGACTTTTCACGCGTAACCCTATCTCTCATTGACCATTCCGAATGAAACTCATTTCTCATTAGTCAATTGGCTATATCATAACCAACACAAAACATAATTAAATGGCGCGTAATAATTATGTAAGTGACGGTAAAACAAGCGTACTTTTTTACACGTTTAGTGGGGGGAGGGGGGGGGGGGTACGTCCACATATTTACTGCATTTTCAATATCTTTGTGTAAAGAAAACCAGATTTAAAATAGCCTTCGTAGGCGAAATATTATGACGATGGAGAAAATATTCATTGGCTTCTTGGTAGGACTCCTTGTTGAGTCTACCCGTAGGGAAACGTAGGACTTCCGGGGAACTCGTCGCCAACTCCAGTCTTCTCCAAACTACTGAGGCTCTGAATTTCTCTACCTATCCCAAGATCTTCTATTATCAAAAAAAAATACGTCTCCACTTGAGGACATTTAAAATTAATTCCTCAAGAAATAGACCCGTCTTAATTTTCCTATGGACTATTAAGTTGGATGGGTTTTAACACGTTTTGGATGTATGGGTTATTTTTCTCTAGTATATTTCTTCTATCTACCATTTAAAACGGTAGAGCCATCTTGGATGTCTTGGTGGCACTTGCAGAAGATCGCTCGGTGGGTGCTGCGGAGATCGGGAAGAGGGTTTGTAGGGTTCTTCTATAGTGGGCTGTCCCTGTTCCTTTATTATTTCTTTCCTGTTTTTCTTATTTCTTCTCGAGAAATCTTACTTCCTAGGAATTTGTAGGTACTACAATAATCAAATCATTTAGAAAGCAATCACTTTAAAAGTATCAAGTAATAATATTACATAATAGGTTAGAACAGTTCGGTTGATAATTTATAGCCATATAGAAGAAGTCCAAGAAACAAACATAGAATGAATACATAGTAAAGAACATCATGAATCTTCTGAAATTCTCCCGTCATTCCTCTTCAAACTCGAGCAACTCTAGCACGACCTAGATTGGTATTTAGCCGGTATTTTTCTTTAACTTGAAAAGATGTTTCCTATTAATAAAATTTATCTTCGCCTCTTTCCAGGTTCACAACTTCCATGCTTTCGCAGTGGAGGGGCAGCTACAGTCCAAGGGCTAAAAAATCGTTTCCACTTGACTCTCACCGAAGATCAATTGCGCCAACATGTAGAGGACCTCGTAGAAGGAAGTATTCATTCATGGTCCACGAAATTGTACGATAGATACCAATATTTCGCCAATGGAACTTTGTAATTACCTGTAAATTATTTCAATGAGTCTTTTCAAGCTTTTAAAACAAATCGAATTATCCACTTTTTTTTCGCTTTAGTATTGTAATGTACCGTTATGAAGAATACTAATTAATTTTTTTGTCTCACTTAATTAATTGCTCTTATTCATCTCCATTGTTTATTAAAACGTCATTAATTTTCCTATTTTACATTTTTAATTCGATTAAGATGCCATCTCTTCCAAATGCTTTCTCCATTAATAATTCAGCATTCCATGATGTGCACCAATCATCATTTAAGAGAATTACTTGATTGAAATAGTCAATTCTCTTAACATTTAATCAATATTTTATCCCGTAATTGACTGCAAATATTGAATACTCGATATACATGTCGATAGAGACGGGCAACTCAGTGGAACTATTCAAACGCATGTAAAGTAAAGCAAAGTATTTCCCATTAAGAATGTTAGTTGAGCCTTTACACAGCAAAATTGTTTGTGAATTCTATAATATAATCGAGTTAAGCTGTTTTTTAATACCAAGAGTAAAAACAACGCATTCATATTTTCATTAGGAGTCGATATCATGTGATTAATTTTTCTGAAACGCTATATCTAGACACAAATTTGTACTTGGTATTCCTAATGTGAAAACTCTTTCTTTACAATATTTCAAGATTCGGAAGTATATTATCTGCAGTACATCAAAATCATAACACAGTTGAATTTGAATTACTTTTGAATTGACTGCATTTTTTAAACACCAGGCGGATTAATAATAATGTCAAATAAGGTTCATTATGCTGTTTAATTGAAGAACAATAAAACTGTTTCTTTGATTAGCCTTTCAAAGAGTTTTTAAGTTTTATTATTATTCAATTCCTCACGGAGTTTCATTACCGTGGGAGAATTGTCAGACCGCATCAAAAATTCACAAAACTTTACGAAAAATTTAGAACAATAATAAACGCACAACTATGAAAATTAGTGAGTTATTGAATAATGAAATAAATGAAAACCTAACAATGGTATATTTTTCCACGTCAATCTGATCCAGGGGTATTCAGAAATTTCGAAAACACATGGAAAATGAGCAAATACCGGCAATACATCCTTAAACCGTTGGATTGGTATCAGTTTCAGCTCTTTCAAATCCAGCGATCAGAGACTGCACTAGTTTTTGTTACCTGATCAGCTCCTCTCTTTATTGCCTTATCATTTCTTATTTTTAAAACTTGTAGCCAGTTTCTGCTAGAATTTTATTACTGAGCACTTTTTCTGATGATTATAGCTTTCATTTCGGAAAATTAATACAAATGAAGAAATAAAAGAGGGGATTTTTGGAAGGGAGAGAATACTAAAAATGACATAATTGGATGGTAACATCCATCGGGCGAATAATTTTGTTTTATCAACTTGCTGAAAAAATCGATACACCACGTTCCCATGAGACTTGGCGTTAGCATTTTCGAGAGCTCAATGGCGATGAATAGCGTTTCTGCATATGGTCAACTGTGTAAGAGGTAAATTAAAAAATGGAGCCGATAAAGCACGTGTAAAGGAGAAGTACATTAGAGTGTAAGGGCCGAAATTTCAGTTTTATCAATGTGTCCGTGGAGCCAGATGCTGGCGTGTGGCCATAAATATCTGTCTTCACACTGCATAACAACTATTGTATACACTTGGTCGAAAGTGAAGTTTGAACGATGAGCCTCAGGTGAAACGGGTATTCATATAATCGTTGAAAACGAAGTTTGTGCGCGTGGCTTCTCCTACTGTACGTTCTATCGGACTTATGCCGACTTATTACACCATGTGCATTTGTGGTGATAGAAAAAGTGGAAAAGTGGAAAAATTCAAATTAATTAAACATAAACCAATTCGATATTGCATCATTTATTCACTTCGGTGGTAAATACTCGCATTAAACGCAAAATTACTTATGCTACTCCTTGTAGATTCTCTGCAAAATTCAGAGGGATGTTTTCCAAGATGCGTTCGCTTTAAAAAAATAATGGAAGCATTCAATCAAGTAAATAGTGTACCAAAATTGCGTAATGGCATATGTTCTTCAAATTGTGCCACCAAAATCAATTTTTATTTTTTTCATGTTTACAATATGTAAATCTAGATTTTGAAAGACAACTGTATTCTAAACAAGACGATGGGATGGACAACGATTCTTATTTCAGACAATTTCCAAAAAAACATAATTTATGAAATTTTTCAATAGATGGAAACTGTCGTCGGCAAATTGGTGAAAACAAAATTACAACTCAATACGTGTTTTCTGAATTTATAAATAAGATGTCAATGTTAAAATTTGCGATTCAAATTCTTTCGACACAGCAAAAATTATAAATCAAGCAAAGAAAATGTGGTTTGAAACATGGAAAATATGGTTATTCACAACACAGTTTTCTTCCCGTTTACTTTATTAAAAAAAACTTATTAACTGGATAATTAATCCCTTCAAAAAAACTTGTTCGTAGAAATTTGTTCGTTCATTTGCTACATGGCTTTTTTTGTAATTTTCTACCAATATCCATTCAAGTCCAACGCGATAAAAAATTTTCAGCACTTCAGAATTACTGTCCAAGTGCAAATTTAAGATAATTCAATCAGATGATATCGCTACAGGTTAAATGAAATTAATATTTTGTCGAAGGTGCCTTATTTGTAGGAACAAATGTAACGAGAAACTAATGAATAAAAGAAACAAATGTATGGGAAACCAAAAAATGCAATTGATGTACTGATAAAGTGTGAATTTATGCATGGTATGCATGTATATATGAAATCGAATAAGAGCGATATCGCGTCAGAAAAAATCGTTCAATTTTTTTATTCTAATTGATTTATCATTCATCATCATTGACTGTCCGAGGATGTGAATTTAGAATAATGATTGATAATTCCGTGAATTCTAACGAAACAAAATTTTTGAGGGAACTTTTGTATGGAAATGATAAAACGTAATGAGTCGATGTGTCTCACTGATAATTATTATATGATCTTGATAATCAATAAGTATAAAAAATATAAATGTCAGAAAACCTTCTTCTATCAAAAACTCTTCAACTTTCAAAAAAAATCCTCAAGCGATGCAATACAACTAATGACCATATACATACTCAAAGATATTCACAACTAATGAATAAACAAATAAAAAACTTTTTCCTACTTTATATAAATCAATAAAAATGAATTACCTAATTAACAGGGAAATAAAAATAGAACCTTTATGAATTAATCACGAAAGTTTTCACATGTTCTCATTGTGTATAATAAATTTAATATCACGTATTGCAATGAAAACTTAACAGGAGATTTCTAGAAAAAATTAGAAATTCTAAACGGCAATTATTCATTACTGAAAGCCACAATCGTGAATGAGCGAAACTTGGTGTTATTGCCATTTTGGGCTTATTGAATTGGATAAGTTTAAATAAATATTATACCCAAGATATTGTAGTTATATGAAGAAAAAAGTTTTAAGAAATCACTATTAAATATGGATGAGGCAACGAAACCCGGTTTTACTTACCATGTTTCGGAAATTATATCATTTATCCAAATTTTTAGATATTAAGAAATAATTGGAAAATTTGGATCAATTTCATTGTATAATTTATGAACTTATGATTCGTTGTCATCGAGCGCCAAAAACGTATTTGTTGCGTGATTATGCAAATTTTTAATAATCGGTTTGGTAATATGCCGTTACTAGTTCCATCTAAGAATTTTATTTTGTTTTTTGTATATTTATTCGCAGGGATATGTTAGCTAACCATATTCTCACGCCATGGAAGAAAGATTGCATGAGTATATAAATGAGGGAGAACATGAAAATTGCTCACAACTAAATTAATAAGTCGGTAATGAAAGTAATCGGCAATATTTGATCTACTGCAATAATGATCATTACTTTTTATCGAATTCTGGATCGTGAATTGCAAAGATAGAAAAATTATGAGAGTATGTTATTTTCTGAGCTTGTTGTGCTGCAAATTCAATAAAGCATATGCATTTATGGTTGTCTTCATTTCTCAATATCCGTTGTAATTGTAATTCGGTGAGAATATGGGACAAACGTACTACAGGACTTGATATCTGAAGCTCCTTTCTGCAGGGAATGTAATGAACTATAAAAAGAACTGTTAAATATTTTTCCACAAAGTCAATGATTTTACAGATATTGAAAAACCCTTGTAGATTTCAGCCAATGTATGTGCATATTATTAATATTATTAAAACGTCGGGATGGATGTCGCAGGGTGGTTCAGCATTGCCCCGAAATGTTATAAATAGTGCAGTCGGTATGTTTTATGAGAGGCCTGGATCGGTGGAAATTTACAGAGGATGGATTAGATAGATGAGGTTGAATTTTCGGAAGGCAATAAATCGAGGCATGTGATTTTTTTAGATTTCAACAAGAGTCAATTTATTGAAAACGGTACGGAGCTGATCTCAACAAGAATAATCACAGAGTCAACACTAAATGAGCAGACCACAATTTCTACGCCGCGAGAGATACCGAGAAAAACATGATTCATTTTCCGCAGAAATTGTATACAGTGAGTAGGTTCACGGAAAATCCCGTATACACTTGAAAACGGTGGCAGGTTATACGATTTAGGTCACATGAATTTACATTGATTATCTGTACTAGCGCCGCCGCGGCCGCGACGTTGATGTCATTCTCATGACATGTCAGATGAGGGGAGAGATTTTGCGCGTTTTTCCCGACTTAAAACTTATTTTTTTGCTCCCGTTAGGGGGCGTGGAATACAGGCGTTGTGTGCAGGTTTTGTAAACACAGGCGCGGTGATAATTCAAATTAAATTTTTTATCAAACTGTTGCCAACGATTGATGATAGATTGAGTAATAAATTATAGGTGGATAGGAGATATTCGTAATATACTCAGAGGTCGAGTAGTTTACCAATAATTTGACCAATGGAATAATATTAGGTTATGCAATTATTTACTTAATCTTCACATAGCTAACTTCTCAGTGTTCTAAAAGGCATCTGATAAACGCCGCAAAACGCCTCCTAACGGGAGCAAAAAAATAAGTTTTAAGTCGAGAAAAACGCGCAAAATCTCTCCCCAGGGGTCCCGTTCGATTATCGATTCGAATGAAAAATGATCGATTATCCCCATGAGATCCGCCATGTTCGATTAGTGGAGCGTTCTTTTTATTTAAAAAATTTTAAAAATAGGATTATATAGGATTCGGTAACAGGGTACTACGCACTTGGGAGAAATGTAATTTTTTAATTAACTTTTCAAACCTTTTTCATTGTAAATATTTAGGTGGTAATTTGGTGGAATTTAGGAGAACGTAATTAGAATTTGGGAGTGATTAGTTTTTGTTTAATGGATTTCTATTTTTTTACAATAATAATGAGCAGAAGTTATGATTGAACAATTCAAAGATAATTGCAACCGATGGAGCATAATTTGGTGGTCATTATAATCAAGGTTTCATCATTTAGGAGTTAATGATTTTATTAATAAAAATTAAAAACGTACTTTTTTTGCCTACACTAAATAGTAAGGAGACTTGCGCATGCGTAATAGGTTTAATGTAGGATGAATTGATTTCATACTTATGTTATTATTGGTTTTTTCGACTTTTTCCTTAATAAATATTTAGGTGGTATTTCGGTAGAATTTTGAAGACAATAATCACAATTTAGGAGTCATTCGTTTCAATTAAATAATTAATTTAGTGAAGTATGGAGATTTAAAAAAAATCATACCTTTTTTTTTATTAATACGGGATTGTTGAGGAATCATTTGGTGCTCATGATGATTTAGGTTTCAGAATTTACGAGTTGATGATTTTTCATTAAAAAAAAAAGTAATTTCCTGGCGTCTCACATACTGATTGCGTGCGCATGCGTGGCATATGTCATAATTATCTACTTGAGTGGCTAATGTGGTCTACATCACTAGCAACTCTTGATTCTACACCTGTGCAACTTTTCGAATGTGCAGAAAAAAAGCTCGGAGTGTGTAATTGAGTCTTGCAGCTTATTCACATCTAAAAACCTAAACTCTTCTATAGAATGAGCATACTTCTTCAATCGTATCTCACCGATGATTGTTTGTGGTGTATGATATCTAGAATTATCGCAATGTCAGAAAGTTAGATAGCAGGTAAGTTCACTGATCATAGTTTTGGACATTTTTATTTTCACCATATTTATGACATTTCATGAACGTTTTCTCTTTTGTTTACACTCTAGAAGTACAGAACTATGAGAATGCAGAACATCATTATGAAAAAACCTCCATCAACGAAGTTTGGTGTCTTCGAAGGGAATACATTCCACGAGATCCAATCAGCATTTCTCACCATTTAAATGATTCCATTATTGATATTGAATTCAATGCATGGCAGATTTGTTTTACTTTTGCACAAGGGCGTCCATCATTAATTTGTTATTATAAAGACGTAATTTCTGTAAATCTGTCAGATCATTCTTATAGTTTTCTTTGTATCTCATCGACATCCGGAGAAAAAATAAAAATCACCTACCATGGGTAATGAGATCAGAATAAAATTTTGATGAGACAAAAATAGAAGTAGGCCAACGTCAAAAATTTTACATAAAAAATGCATTCGGCCTTCTACAAATTTTCCATTCAGTCACTTTTAATACAGTTTCCACTTCGTATGCAAATGGAAAATCTTCGAGAAACACGGTAAATTCAAAAATCCTATATTCAGTGGTTAGTTGCTTCATTGGTCATTAATTGGTAGAATTAATTACAATAAAGTGCCTAAAGATTTTGGTAAAGAAGAGTAGAGCTAAGATGATTAGAAAAAGAAAAAAAAACAGTCGGACATTGATTACAGCGCTAATATATCTTTTGATCAATAAAGTACAGTTTCAACACTAAACGACTGAAGATGATGATTTCTGTCACATAATAATTAAATTTTTAAACATGACGTACAAAAACAATTGGTTTTCAAATTATTGGTCGATTGAGCAAAAATAATTATTCTAATACAAAAATATATAACTGATGACAGATAAAATAGGTTTAAACTCCCTATTATATGACATATGCCACACACTGAGTGAAGACGAAAATTTCTAGAATCACAAAAATTCTTCCCGCAAACATGCTCTTGTTTGTTTCAATGAAAACATCGTAAGCAATCCCCTGATCAAATCAGATTGAAAAATGTTTCAGACAATTGTAAATTTATTGCAGAATAACTCGGTTGAATTTGTCACAATCAATTACCTTAAATCTTTGTACATCATACGAATCTTTTTTATTCTTGCCACTAAATTATTCAGTTTTTACATGAATTACCATTTCATCATCACTAAACAAATTGATTTTTCGGGAAAAAAACTCTTGTTGCCGTGAAGCAGATCAGATCTCGAATGGATCATGATAAGGTTGGTGATCGCAAAACTTCATCTTCATCAGAGAAAATTCTTCATTTCTAGTATCCAATATGTAATTCGAAAAATCTAAAATTAATGGAAGGATAGAGATAAAAAGATCAGGACTAAAATGTTAATCATTGGACCACTCGTGTAGTGTAGAACGGAAGAAGTATGTGTTAACTGCAGTAACGCGTACGTTAATAATACAATTTCTTAGAGAAAACATCAAAACGTTCGGTTCACAGAGTGTGTCTCTGCTGTTGTGACTTTACGAAATCGATAGTAGCTATCGAATGTTCATAATAATCACTTTATTGTGTAGTCGATGTTTCTTAATGATAATAAAAAACTATCATTCCTATTTGAATTAATTTTCTTCTATCGTGAATGAGATTAAGTGTAAAATTAGTTCCGGTATTATTTAGGAAAATTGCTCATTTCTTGAGAGCAGAAAAAATCTGCACCTTTCGATACAACTTATGACATGGATAAAAAGCCCATATATTTCGGAAAGAAGGAATTTCTTGAGACACAATTTTCATTGTCTGAACCCTCCTGGTTTAATTCCTTGCTATAATTATGAATAAAACTCCCATAATAGCTATTATTCACCTTGCTCAATGAGATTTGCTTGAGACATGTACTACATTTGTATTGAAAATTTAATGATATTCCGTGCAATGTAGTCGAGAGTATCGTATGAACTATAATTCTTATTACGAGAACGTTTCAGATATCTCCTAGAACCAATCAAGTCAAGTCAATAATACTGTGCCTGAGCTCCAAAACTGCTCTTCTATAGAAGATTTTGTGGGAGATTAGTCGCCACAAATTTTCATTTCACACGATACAAATCTGGTTTTTGGGCAAGAGTAGTGGGCTGCATATAAATCTAGCACAACTTCCGTAAAAAATACATCTGTTTGATTTTTTTTAAAATTACATTATTTGTATTGATGTCGATGTGCCGTTGCAATGGTGATTTTTACCATCGAAAAACTTACCATTATTACTGGTTCTACTGAATATTAGAATTCCATGACAATGTTTGGCGAAATACAACTGAAACTCCTTCCAATGTTTCTTCCCTTTCCAGCAATACTTAACGATCTGCGTCGCATGCACGAATAGTTGGATGGAGAAATTAAAAAATTGCATTGGAATGAACATGAATTTTTTTATTACTTATCGTCTACTTTTACATGAACAATCAACACTTATACGGAAATGATGAAAATTTCTCTGAAAAACACATTTCGATGAAAAATCGATTCTCAATTGCGCTGTAATGTAAACTAAACAAATAGAAATTTTTTCATCATCTCTTACATAAAATAGCCATAACACAACATAGTCAGTTCATATTTGTACTACAAACTATTTGGTTCTTTGCTTCTTTCCACTAGAATTTCTGTTTATTTTTCATTATAAAATAAAAATTGAGTTTTACTATGAAAGCGAACTACTCAATCAAACATCTTTATTTTTTTGGTCGATAGGACGAATCTATGAATCACGTTGGAAAATATGGACATAGAGTTCCACTATGAATCCATAACATACGATTTCCCGTCCGCAAGAGTGCACATTTCAAAAGGCTGATGATTAATCAAGTCTTTCTGAGAAATAAGAGCCCAATCTGGAGAATCTCTTACCTCAAATGCTTGTATGTGTGGTAGGAATCGAATTATTTCAGAATTTCTGACAACAAATATCACATTTGCCTCATTTAAAATTATGTATGCAATTCTTCCAAATACTTGTTTATCATGGAACTTTGGATTCATTTTTAAAGTCATATTATTCTCATAACGCGTACCGTGAACTCTCACCCATGAGACAACGGAACTATTTTCGAAATATGGTTCAGGAACAAACAATTTAAATGCATCAAATCCATCAACGCTCCTCAAATCATTCGTAATTATTTTCCCCAAATCAAAATTAGCAGAGAAACCTTCATTAGTAAGTAACCGATAGCAAAATTGCATCTGATTTTTCATTGCCAACGTGTGGAGGGGATTTACACGTGATGTAGTCCTTTTCGCAGTATCCTTCAGATTTTTATGATAGCCCGCATATCGTATTGTTGCGTAATATTTTAAAGGTCCTAGCAACTTTATCAAACGAGTGTAGTGGAGCCAGAAATGAAGTTTTGGTGTAAGGGGGGTGTTGAAAATCTTTGGATAGAGAACGTGATGCTCTGAAATGGTAGTTTTCAGCTTCGACAGTGTGAAGTTATTCTGACGGGGGTTGGGCGCAATTAACATTACAGAACGGTGTCATAAATATAATTGCCAAGCTTCATTTTCTACTGGTACGGGATCACCGATATAAAACACTAAGAATTTAATAAAATCACTCATTTCCGCAGCAGACATTGAGACTTGTTTCTTCGAAAGAGTTGACGCCTTAATTGAGGGTGGTTTATTCAAACCATATGTCGAGTTATAGCAAAAGCATTTCATTCGATAATTTAATACGTCTAGAGTCAAGAGTTTATCATTTTTTATCAAGCAATGGACAATTTTCCCCATAACTTCTCGATCCCCCCCCTCCAAAATATCATGTGTTATATCCACGGACATGTTATCAATGGAATGGTAACTTGGAATGGCATTAAAAACACATTCTTGCTGCACGCCATTATCACCAGATCGAACATCCTTAGAATAATTTGTTCGCGTTCTTAACAAATCTGGATTTTCCACGCTCGCTTTCTGAAACTCCACTTGTTTCATGCAACACATGCGACAGCAAAAGTCATCATTGAAATTGATCGAAAAACCTAGAATGGAATTTTGACCCAAGTTATCCCGGAGAATACTTAATAAAGCGAAATAAACCTGGACTTCCTGTTGATTCCGTAACTTGAGTGAAATCCCCTCCGTTTCTAGTTTAATCACTTGGTTAATCACGTGTGAAAAAATATTTCCATTCATAGAACGACTGTAATCTTTGGTTTTGTATAATTGGGCTAAGAATATATTTTCCAGTTTCCCAGCAGATTGATTCGGAATCCCGAGCAATGAAAAATACACCCCACACACTTTGTTAACTACTTTGTGTGAACCTAACGGATTATTTATTTCAAAATCGTCTGCAATAATAACTAATGGAAAAACAATTTTCCCCTCATATTTGCTCTCAATTTGTTTCCAAGTTTCTCCTTGCACCGGTGATATTAAATCTTCAGACGCTTTGCATTCTTCCACGTGTTTTAGTATCGTATTGAGAACGTTCGGTAGAGATAAAATTTTTTCTAGAACTGAAGCCATGGGAACAATTTCCAGTTTTATGGTCTTTGTTCTTTCCAAATTTTGCTTGGAATTGCGACGAGTGGAAACTAAACGGAGTTCAAGTGTTTTGGAAGAAGGAGGGATGAAATAACTAGTTTTCTTAAATATTTCTGTAATTCGATATTCTGTGCTGAACTCAGAAAAACAGCGTTCAACGATTTCACGAATTACAGTGAAATCCGAAGAATACTGGGAATTCTTGAAGAGTGGTACAAATTTTGAAAGTATTGTGGATGTTAAAAAACTGGCTTTTTTAATCAACTCCAGAGCTGATGATCTACACAAGTTTCTGTCATCGAATAACCTAGCAGAAAATTCCATGACTGAATTGAAAAGCTGCTCGTAGAATAAATCGAAATCGAAAGCAGAATTTCTCGAAAATATACTTTTACAACTGATAGTATTAGCTTGGCAAATAAATTGATCAGAGCTCAATTTTCGTTTTTTCGGTTGCCCTACTCCTGAAGGATTCTCACATTTACTTGTTGTCTGTTGAACACTATTACCGAGTTTTTCAGGAGTCTTATCCTGTTTTGAATGGAAAATTCTTAGGTGTTGATGCAATCCGTAGATATCGTTGAAACATCTTTCGCAGTGTGGACAGTTAAATTTTAAAAGCAATAAATTTTTGTGCTGCGACCGCACATGTGGAAGACATTTACTGATTGTAAATTTTTGCTTACAATAAGGACATGAATGCTCCATTTTTTAAGGGAATTGTCTAATGCTAATTTTATAAAAATCTTTCGTCTATATTATGAACTCTACTGGACGATACATTGCTTGAAAGGCACTACAGTGGAAAGCAAAATTTATAGAAGAGTTTCACTCACAACAATCATTTTTTTCTTAGAAGAAAAGTATTGAGGGTAGAGCGCGTAAGTTCTCTTACGCGTATATGGTCTCATATTTGAGGGATGCCACTTTTGCTATGGCTTTGGTCATATGAGGAATCTTGATATCAGTCAGGGTAGAGAATTGGTACAAACCTCGCTGGATGAGTAACCAGAGATGATGACTCTGAGGTGGGTAAAATGCATCCAACACATGGAAGATTTTGAAGCAAGTATCTATCGCTTTCAATGCACTGCTGACTGGATATATGTAATTATCAAGGGCGACAAAAAATTTCTCAGCTGAAGCTACGTGGCTCCCAACGACAATCAAGTAAGGTTGCACATGCTGTCTTCCAGCTCCTTTAATTTTCCCTTGTTGGGCTAC
Organism: Fopius arisanus; assembly: GCF_000806365.1. Taxonomy (NCBI): domain Eukaryota; kingdom Metazoa; phylum Arthropoda; class Insecta; order Hymenoptera; family Braconidae; genus Fopius; species Fopius arisanus. The sequence goes on along the minus strand of NW_011887895.1, from coordinate 10,318 downwards.
TTTGATATCATCCTCTCGCTAAAAATGGAATGATAAAGTTTGAACGAATATTGAGGCACAAATGATTTTTTTTAATCCAAAGTATTGTTCTTCAATTAAAGAATATAAAGTAATATAAATATACTCACAGATACGTGGATCAGCATACTCTCTTTTGCCTCTAGAATGGATGCTCGCTTGGCATTGGAAGAGGATCCAAAATCAGCCTTTGGAATTCTGCCCTTAGGTGCACAAAAGCTGTTCAACGCCCACAATTGGCACAAAACTCTGCCGTTAGTACTTGTTGTCTCTAAATCGATCAAGCTCAGTAAACCTTGTCCGACGTTGTCAATGGACTTTTTACCGAAATAGTTACGAACAGCAGTGAAAAATTGATCCCAGTACTGAATTCGATCTCTCTCGGTAATTCCCAAGGCATCAAAGTCGATATCAATTAAAACTGGAGCAATTGGAGACTTGAGAATCGGCCAGTCATCTAACACGTCGGTTACAAGTGGATATCGTTGCACAGCCAACCATTTCTTGCGATAGACACGCGTGTTGTCCCAGTGGTACTTTAATTCATCAGACAACTCTACGTTGTCCTTCAGCCAGGCTAAACTGTCTTTAACTTCCGCCTCCTGATCTTCAGAGCGTGGTCGCTTGACCACTTTATTAGCACGTTACGTGGAACTGCGACGCTTCTTCACTTGTCCAATGCAGATACTATCCAGTGAGAGTTCATTTCTGAACTTATCGTGAATTTTTCCTTTTGGTGGATTACCATTTCCTGGTGGAATGTAATACGTGTCCTTTATTTCACCGGGGAAAATCCGAACGATGTTGTCTGCGATCTTCTCGTAATGGAAGTGAGTCCAACCGCTGTAAAGAAACGATATAAATGAGTTGGGAAAAAATCAAAGCATTACTTATGTGAGTTTCAAAATGAAAGACACCTGCGACTGATGAATAGGAGATGCTGGACGATGTCTGTAACGATGTAATCTTGATAACCTTCTTGGAGTACTACAGTTCTTTTGAACGATAAGAAAGCACAGCTAGACCTCCAGTGTTGGTCGAAAGTAGCTTTGATTTTTTCGAGGGTGATTAAATTGAACAAAATCCTTTTTTTGTCAATCAATTTTTCTCCTTCATTACGCTGGTCATTGGGATCAATGTTTTCATCCTTCTCAGCAGCTGCGCTTTAGAATTCAAGATTATGTTCCGATACAGAATAGTCGAAAAATTATGGAACGATTGGATTGTGGTCAAAAGCTCGAATACTGGATTTCTTTCGAAATGATTCATTTAAGCTGAATGGTCAAAGATTTTAATTCATTCCTCTATTAGTAGAAATAGACATTCTGAGAAAATATCATGACACTGAAACTAGCGAGGCATTCAAGCAAGATGATTCGAAAGAGTCTTGCAGGCTATGTATTGACTTGGTTGAAGTTCAGAAAGATTCTGACATTTTTCAAAAATGGTTTTCTACCATTGGAAATTAATTTATTGTTTAAATGGCGACGTTTCATTCGATCTGACTGATGACCATTTTTATCAACGAATACTCTACAAGTTTTTTGTTAAAAAGTACATCTTATCAGATCCCTTCCAGTGGGAAAAATCGATCTTTGGAAATGAAAACATTCAATTCACCATGGACAAAAACATACCACTCAGAGAAAAAAAGAACTGAAGACAAAGTCTTATTAAATTATCTATCTCCCTAAGTCAGTACTTCAGAAATACAATCCAATTTTAACGACTTGCAGTGAGTGTATGAATGCGTTGACAGTATTGTGTCCAGCAATGGAAGAAAACAAAATATCATCTCCAGCTTGATTTTTCTCTGCGTAAAGAAATTTTATGAACACTCTGTAACTTCCCCGTGCAACATAATCACGTGAAAAGCTGAAAATGAAGCTTGAGACATACCCGTTCAATGAACCATGTATTCCATTTCTCCTCAAATGCAAGACGGTCACCCATGTGTGCAATTAATTCTTTGATGGCTTGTGGAGTTAGTTTGGCAAGCGTTGCTAAGTCAGTAAAACCGTTTTCTATGGAAAATAACGAATTCCATTACGGGATGAATTCATTAATCAAACAATTTCTACCGTGAGCCAAGTACAAGAGCGCACCTTCGACCAAATATTCTATGTGTTATTTTAAACGAAATGGGATTTAAATCAGTGATGACAATCCAATGCATTTTTAGAAATGCCCAACGTCTCCTAGCAGAGAAATACAGCAAAGAATTGATCACGCTCTCGGTCTAGGCCATTCATTTTTTTCTTTTTCTTTTCAGTACAGAATCCTAAAAATTGTTTTTGTTCCAATTGTTCGAACCATTCTTCCGAGTTTGGTATGAAAAATGTATTTTCAGTCGAAGAAAATTACTTGTGAACAATATGATGTGATACAATAAAATAATTCCAGTTCTGCAGTCAAGAATTCGTTTCTGAGGAGTGAAAAATGGCTTGATTCTGGCAAATAAGTGTTATCTTGTCGTAGATAAATACAATCATCTCTTCCCGTCCATTTGACAGATGTTTTCTAATGCACATGAAGTCTATTGCAGTGAAACTTCGCTGTTTTGCCATGAGAACTCGACTCAAACCGTAGAATCTCTGAATCCGAAACTTCAATCGATAAGCTAATCTCAATCAATACTGGTCTTGTGTCAAGAAATGTTCCCTCAGAGGGGTGACGGAAAAAATATCCTCGGAAAAAATATCCCTGAAAAAAAATCCCGGAAAAAATATCCCCCGGTCACGCATTTCATCCCCGTTGCTCTTTCCCCCACACTCGATGTATTCACGGGGTTATTTTTTCCGGGAATATTTTTTCCGGGATATTTTTTCCGGAGATGTTTTTTAAGGGATTCCCCTCAGAGATTCCCATAGGTTCCAAACATAAACCGAACGACAATAAGACTTTCGCGTTTACGTTGAGAAGTAGTCAACAGTTACCGAAATATTCTTGGAACCCATTACAAGCCGTGAGTATTTTTATCGGACAAGGAGCATAAACAAAAAATGCTCAACGGTTTTTTCTCTTTTAATTTTTTAATAGAAAAACTACTCTAACCGTGGCAACTCCCAATGTGAAATATCAATCGATTCGCTAATCCCAATCAATAATGACTTTGTGTCAAGAAATGGTTTATTAGCGATTCCTAAAGTTTCCACACAAAAACTGAACGACAACAATAAGAAGTTCGTGTTCAGGTTGAGAAGCAGCAACAGGCACCGAAAGTTTCTTAGAATTTAGAAGCCATGAGTATTTTTTTTCGAACAAAGGCGTTGAGCAAAAATTCTCAACGGTTTTTGTTTTCTACTAATTTTTTGATAGAATTGCATGTTTGTTGTATTAATTTTTATAATTATAGCATTTTTAAGCACCAAGGGAAACAAAAAAATTAGAGAAAAATTGCAATAAAAATCCGTAATAAATTACTAACAAATGTGCGTATTTTATGATTCGAGGTGATCTATTGCAGTTTTCAATTATGAATTCATTTTCTATCGATAAACAGTAGGAATGAGGCATAGGAAGCAGTATTCTAAGGAACCCAATCACTTTTTTCACTTACCTTGAAATTTTCCAATATATTTCTCCATATCCCATTTTTGGAATAAGGTTGAGATCGAAGAACTTGCCATTTCGGCATCAGGCACGAACCAGCCACACCTGTAAACTAATGAAAACGTAATTAATTCGTAAAACTCAGATGAGAAGAAACTCTCGCACAATGCACGATCGTAACGTTCATACACTTTCGGTTGGATTGGTCAAATATGACAGAGTTTTGGCAATGGATTTGGTGATCAGTTGTGTTGATGATCCAAGTTCTTGTGCTGAACTTCGAAGTTACTGAACGCAACGCCATTGTTTAGCGGAGGACCCGTTGACTAGCTTCTCTCTGTCATGCGGGAATCGAGGTGGCTTTGGAAAATATCTCACTTTGAACGGAATAAGTCTACGTTTGACTTAAGAAAATGATATTTTTTCGTATTTATGGAAACGTGATTTTAACGATCGGAATAAACCGTCTCAGTCGTTTCTCAGTAGTGGACAGAGTCAGTCGATTTATCACTCAGGAGGACTAGAAGAATTGGACGGTAAGTTATAAATTCGCTACGGAAAAAGTCGCTTTATGTTTTCTCCTAAAACTCCTGATTTCCCAGATAATAACCTCATTACCCCCTCATCAATAGATATTCCGCTTTCAATACCCATTGTTTTCAACCATCGAGCTATCTCCCAAACGAGTCTGGCGACTCAAAAATTCCTGTATCCCTCTTTTGTTTTGAAGAGCAATTCTCAGGATAAAATAGAAATATTCGTCGAAGTAAATGCATTTATTCAGACAGGATTTTTTGGAGCTACGATTAACTAATTTTGAGCTGAGAAACGAATTAGTTCTTCAAACATGAACGTTCTTGAGGGAAAAATTTCTGGTGTTCACCCAATAATTTCTCGTCCTAGCAATCATGGCTCTGGTGGCAGCATTTGATAAGCAACTTCTACTACTTGTCACTGAATATGAGATGATTTGGAGGAAAGATGATTCCCCTGACTCTTCCATTTAGGTGGACGCTGCATTTAAGCAAATAGTAATGCTCTTGAGTCTGGAATTTCCCGGTCACTTCCCAGGTAGAAAAATTTTACGCAGTAATGCATTACTTGATATACGAAATTGTTTCTTTAAGTTCAATTTTGATTTGTTCTTGCAGATGAATATTTTTTTCTATCATACGTGAAACGAAGATGGCAGATATTGAGGAAGTGGTGGTTTCAGCATCATCGAGAGTATACACACACTTCAAACACCTGCCCGTCAGCACGTGCCTCCGAGCGTTGCAATGCCATGGCATTTCTCGTACAGTCAAGCAATAATCAATGGATTTAATGAGACCATAAGCAAATTGTATCGGACTCTACTGAGTCAAGCTGTATCTCAGCGAAAATGCATGGAATGAATACAAACTTGATTCTTCAACCCCATTGAGTCATTTATTACAAAATATTTAAAAACAATAGATGTCATCAAAAATGAACAACTTTAATTTCAACAGTCCCATGTCCTTGACTCCCTTCTGGTCACCAGAGAAATTTAAGCGCCACAATTTTTATTAACAATTGTAACGTGACATTTTTACGGGGAATGGAAAATGCCCATTACCTTCGCCCTACTTCCCCTGAGCCTAATGAAACCTGCTAAAATTTAACCTTATGGGCGCCAGGTAATTTTTAACCGGAATTACCAAACCGGAAAAAGGCCTTAATTCTTAACTTAACTAACCTCGATATTCGATTCACCGAAAATCGTAACTCAAACTCTTAAAACTCTAACCCTAAAACATACTCAAAAA
>NW_011887895.1:0-3004 GCF_000806365.1 Fopius arisanus | reverse complement strand
CCTCTAACCCCTAACCTATTCTAAACCACCCCGAACGGGGGGGAAATCCTAATTTCCCTAAACCTAACCTACGTCCCTACTGCCTCTCTCTCTCTCCATTTTTGGATTTTTATTGGGGATCCTAACGGGCATCCCCGATGCTCGTTACACAATCCATTTCTGCTTTTTCAACTAAAAATCGCAAACTATATTCGATCTACGTCCCGAAAATAATGGACATGAGACAAATTCTTCCAGGGGTTTCGATATCCTAGACTAATTTCTGTGAACCTGCGATGGTTTTTCCTGCGGAACAATTGTCCTGTTCTGTGCAGAGTCAATCCCCTCCTAGAGAAGAGATTCTTTCTACGGAGAATGATAAATTTCCGAATATATCACATTCTTGAACAGAATGAATTTACAATGGATAAACCTCAAGTCCATTTTATAAGGAATATTAGAGTGATTCTCTCAAGAAATAGAAAAGTCTAACGTAGTGGTGTACTCCAGAGATATGATAAGAATTTTTGAACATTCAATGTTTCACAACAAAATACTGATTCACTTAGAGCGAACATGGGATATTCTTTTGCCAAACCACATTTCGATATGATTGCAACTGTATCTGAATTCTGGTTGCAAAACTGTTTTGTTTCCTGCCAACTCAAATTCATAAGTCTTTTGAACTCACATGTATTCAACACAAATTTCTTTGACACCAAATTTCTACAAAATACTAAGTAATTTTGACCAAACACAGGATTTTATGTCAATCTAATAACTACTTGAATCGATCGTTCCTGTACTTGAGAGTAATGAGTGCACCATTATTGTTATCCGAAATTCTTCTCAGCTCATATGAACTTGATATATCTGGAGTTTTGTATGGTCCAAAATGCATAGTTCTGGTGCCAAGAAAATCCGTCGGCAAGAAACTTCCGGATTGACGCAATGGGATAGTTTTGCCTAGAAATTTTTTTTTTCGCTCAGTGCACATGCGCACGCCATGTTTTTTTTTCAATGAAACATCAATATATTCGTAAAAAAAAATGTTATGATTTTTTATTTCATTTCGATACTTTACTAAATTAATTATTTAATTGAAACTAATGACTCCTAAATTGTAATTATTGTCTTCATAATTCCACCGAAATACCACCTAAATATTTATTAAGGAAAATGTCGAAAAAATCAATAATAATATAAGTACTGTTTATAATGACCACCAAATTATTCTCCATCGGTTGGGATTATTTTGGAATTATTCAATCATAACTTCTGCTCATTATTATTGTGAAAAAATAAAAATCCATTAAACAAAAACTAATCACTCCCAAATTATAATTATGTTCTCCTAAATTCCACCAAATTACCACCTATATATTTACGAAGAAAAAAGTATGAAAAGTTAATTAAAAAATTACATTTCTTCCAAGTGCACAATGCCCAACCGACATATACTTGGCAAACAAATTGGATATTTTTAAAAAAGTCATCAATAGAATAATAAGGAAATAATTTGGAAATATTTAGAAAACCTTTTTCAGAATTTGCAAACAAGTTGCAAACAATATTCAATTATTATTAATAAACTGTTCAACCATATAATTGGCGGAATTTAATCAAAATTGCAATAACCAAATTCTAAACGATGTAAAATGATTTGGAAATGATAGTGACAATGCTCTTTTGACTTGAAAAAGTCATATAAAGTTTATAATTATAAAGAAAGGAAATGAATATGGTCATCCCACGTGATGCTGCGGCCATGGGGGCAGCAGTATCCAATTAGCCGACAAAAAATGTTTTTCAGATAAATTACCGTTCGGAATTGCTTGTAATTCGTTAGCCGGTCATTGCACATTGGTTTTTAACGTTTGAGAGTTGAAGGTTTTTGTTTTATTAATCAATGAAAAAATTTCATGAAGATAGCCGACAAATTTTTGAAAAATTCTTGGAAAAAAAATTTTTTTTATCGAATCGATTGCAAATTATTTGTAGAATCTGAATCTATGCTGCAAATTGTTTGAGAGTCGATAGTTTATTGGGAATCATCATTTTTTATAGCATGGTAAATTATACAAAATTCTAAATAATTGATTTTTTAATAAATTATCACCTACAATGGATTATAATTTGTTAGCCGGTCATCGTATGCCACTTTTTAACATTTGAGAGATCATTGATTGAGAGTGATCGCATTTTTGTATATATTTTTTTAGTCATAGAAAAAAATTCTGGCGGCTAACATCATAGTTTTCATAATTAATTGATTAAAAAAGGCTTATGAACTCTTAAACGTTAAAAAATGGCATACGATAACCGGCTAACAAATTACAATTCATTATAGGTGATGATTTATTAAAAAATCAATTATTTAGAATTTTGTAGAATTTACCATGTGATAAAAAATTGATGATTCCCAATAAACCATCAACTCTCAAACAATGTGCAGCATAGATTCAGATTCTACAAATAATCTGCAATCGATTGGATAGAATAAATTCTTTTTCCATGAATTTTAGCCTGCCACACTCATCCCAACTTTAACCCTTTATTTTTGTCCTTCCACTCACTCCAACATCAACCCCCTATTTTACCCTGCCGCACTCATCCCAGCTTCAACCCTTTATTTTTTTTCCACTCACTCCACCATCAACCCACTATTTTACCCTGCCACACTCATCCCAGCCTCAACCCTTCATTTTCACACATGCACTCACTGCACCATCATCTCCCTATTTTACCCTGCCACACTCATATCACTCTCAATCCTTCATTTTTTTCCGACGGATTCATCCGATACCCAAACTCCCATATCACCCTCGCATCTATGCCCCCTCCCCCCTTCTTTACCGCCATGCGCCTATTTGTTTAAAAAAATGAATAAAAATGGATTTCTCATTCCTACTACACTTTTATTCCACCCCCTATAAATTCAAATGAAAAATCCTTAAGGCCCGGGTGGAGGAATTTTTGCCCGACATGTCCCTAGGAAATTCCCTAGAAAAAACGCGTTTTACGG
>NW_011887894.1:211960-213256 GCF_000806365.1 Fopius arisanus | reverse complement strand
ATTTTGCCCCCCTGCTTCAGGGCTAAAGTAAGAGGGTACAAAAAAAAGTGCACAGGGTACATTCAAGTACTCAATGAGTACAATCCAAACCAACAAAAAAAAGTTAGATTTTTCAAACTTCGATGCCAACTTCACATAGCTTAATCAGATTGGCCTATTGACGTCTATGTTCTGTGAAAATTCCATTAAATTTCCACTCAAAATTTTCTGAACCGTTCAGTAATAATTCCACAGTCGAAAAATTCAATCTTCTCAATCATCCAATTGTTTGACTTTATAAAATCAATAAATTTATTGATCGATGGATCGACGAAGTAAAATGAATAAATGTAACTTCTTCAATTTTCAATTCTCCTTATTTTTCAAAATTTATAATTATCATAAAAAAAATGACCGATCTATAAAAATGGAAAATATTTCAGTGGAAATTTGATTACAAAATTCTTCAACGGGAATATCGAATCGATTGATACAATTATAAATTCAATAGATCTTCTCTCAAAATAAAACCCGGAAAAGTCTTTAAGATAAAAAAGGATGAAGGGAACGATTCCTGAGAGGAATCGTCATGTTGCTCACGAAGTCCTGAATTCCATCCAAGATCAAATGCCCGACTATCGAGGAATTTAATGGAATGCGATTCTCTATAGGTTTTGCATTTGCCTCGAATGTGACCAGCACGAGGCTAGGACACATCACGATGAGAGAATATACTCAAGGGTTTGGTCAATTTCACGCTCGACAAAATCACCGGTCATCCTATCATCCCGAGAAAAATCTTCTCGCACTCGTGTAATTTGTAAATCGATGGAGCTGAGATTAATGTTCGAGACACGCCCGGTAAAGGGAGCGTATGCCAATGGCTATTTCTTACCCCAGCACTCTCGTTACTTTTAATCGTATTAAAACTACCACCCAGGCCTCCACACCCTCGGGGTATGATCATTTAGAAAGTACCGAGGATCGATCGGTGGAAATAAAACGATTTAGAGCGAACGACTCGATGAAGCGGTTCACATCATTTCAATTTTTTAATTGCAATTGCAATTTTTTGCAAGTATCTTCTGAATTAACAGACGGCGTTTAGATAATTGGGGATTAATATTGTGTCGGCTCTTCCAAAAGACTTCATGAATGACAATTCAGACCGACTGAAAGCCTCTTTTATTCTGGCATTTCCAATGCCGCATTATTATCCCAAAACAATTCATGACTCATTGCGCGGTATTTTTTCCTTTGTAACTCCGATAAATTTTTTATTCAAATAGTGACAAAGTTAACGGCCACGTACACCGT
>NW_011887894.1:210254-211250 GCF_000806365.1 Fopius arisanus | reverse complement strand
CCCCTGAATTTATTTTCAGAATAAAAAATCATTTTCCCTGAATCCAACTTAAAATTATTACTTTCCAAACGCCAAACGTTGAACACGCGGTAAATTCTGAAACAAATTTGTAATTACGAAAATAATCTATCCCCTGAAATTGGAAATATTTGTTAATAAAATTTCAGGATAAAAACGTAATTATCACAATATTAAATTTGTCGTAAAATTCACTCTCACTTGGCAATTACAACAATCCGTTAAAAATTACAACACTTTTGTGGAATTTGCGTTAAAAAAAAATGGTAGATGGGGGCCGTAAGACTAGAAATTTTTTCAGAGCAAGTACGATTACTAAACATGAAGGTAATTGTTACGATAAATTATTCTGCGTCCGTGGCGTACAGTTGCCACGACAATCCGTCAATTATCGTTGATATGGGACTGTTAATTTTCAATTTTATTAACATCCGTCGATTTTGCAATGTGATATTCAATCGAGTTGATTACGTATGACGAATCGTTAAATTTCGTGAACTAGTGTAGGCGGATTTTTCATTCTTTTCTTTTCTTTTTTATTTATCGTAGGCGGATTATGCGAGTGTATTATTCCAGTCTGGTTGCCAGCGAGGTCGAAACTTTCATTCATAGAATCTTTTTTTACAGGCGAATGGTCAGTGGCGCACCATTAAAGCCACCGATATGTGGGTGGATTGCTACTTGTCATTGATTTCTTTCAAACTAAATCTTCATTGATGCCACTCGTCAGGATACAATACCTCTTCCTCCTCAAGTGTTTATTATTCTTGAAAGAATCTTGAGCAGCTAGTGTTGAATGACTTTTCATCTCCAAAAAAAAGATTTCATTCGTAAACTCTCACAATACCAAATAAACAAATGGAAATTTATAAATAATCCTTTATGAATCGAATTTCATAAATAATTCAGTTTTATTTCCATTTTTATTCGACGTCGTAGGGAATTAGTGGCAGCTTTTAGTTTTCCTTGATTTTCCCA
>NW_011887894.1:208120-209743 GCF_000806365.1 Fopius arisanus | reverse complement strand
CCTCAATTCCTGAAAATGCCGGAAGTTGATTAAACAGCTGATGTCAATCCCCCCCTGGCAACAGTTAAACCCATTTGGAAAGGCCACAAATGGGAATCGAGATAGATTCACAATGCGCACTTGGATTTGCAAGGGGTTCCATTTAAGAGCAACATCTGACTCATGCCGGTATTTCTCCGATTCGCATGGGTGTTCAACTTCTCCAGGATTACCATATAGAGACACCAGTGGTATCAGCCTCTGGAGTATAATGCTGATTGAGATTTATCAAATTAATCTTGTCAATTGATTTGAGCTCGAATGGGATTAGAAGTCTTAGTGGAGTGCAGCTAGTCAACTCATTAATTTAGCTGAAACGGATACTGGGGCTTGTGATGGGCAAAAGAACAAGGCCATGGGAACTTGCCACCTCTTTTTCATCGGCGTTGGTTACGTTCCTTTGTGTGCAACTTGGGGATCTACTCCCGGGATAATCCGTTATAGTAGCGTTTCTCATTGTGTTCTCGTGTGCGACCTTCGTGATGCAACGAAAGTATAGCGAGTCAAGGTGCCCATTTAGCCTTGTCCCTCTGATTTACATTTTTTTTCTCGCTTTTTAGGGATCTTGGGGCTTGATTAGACGGTTAGAAAATTTTACTCAAAAAATTATCCTCGATTTGAGGTGTTAGGGCTGAGATTTTATTTCTCAGACTTTCTTTACAAATTTCTGATAAACATTGATTTTATTTAATATTTAATTTATGATGAATTGGATTTTAAAAATAGGTGGAGTATAGAAATTTTTGAGTCAGTGAATAATGGGAAAAAATAGCCGTCAGTTTAGGAAAAATATCGAGAATGAGGAGAAATCGGTGATGAAGTGAATTTTCTTTGAATTGCTCGCTGATGAATCAGTTAATCAGTTGAGTAATTAAAATAATGGAGGCCTGATGATTTAGGATTAAATTACCCTGACCTTTCCGGTTTTTTTACAATGGAATTGTCGTGCAACTGCTGATTCTAATTTCAACGGAAGTTGTTCAGGGGGAAATTAATGAAATTTAACAAATTAAGTATCAGTTACATTGCTAATGGGTTGTATCCCCTTGAAAAAAGAGTAATTGCCGTCGTTCTAAGACACATACATAACAAGTTCGATCGTCTTCGGGTCTTGTCGAAGAGTTTTCCCACGTGAGTGAAAAAAGCCAGGCTATAATTCACCAGCGGCTACTTCTTCGTGTCTCTTTTGCGTGGGAGTAAAAACTTACCGGGATTAATCTAAATTTTCACCTTTCTCCATTATTCTTGGACCGTCATCACAATAATCATTATTAAAAAAAAATCCACGTCAATCCATCCAAATGCACAAAAAATCGGTTCAACCGATTCGCAATCATCTCCCAGCGAAATTCATATAAAAATTAAAATGGAAGAAAAAAATAAAATTATCGCACCACTCATTTATCTTTTCAAATAATTGTTTTATTACACCGCTCATATTATTTATTATGAAGAGTAGAAAAGTGCTGCAAATTGCAAAAAATATGTTGACGCGGTTTTTTTTTTATCGGCACTCTCTCGTAAGTCGTTTCAATGACAGCGATTGCGTGTGTATTCTAAGCTGGTGTTATCATTAATTTTCCT
>NW_011887894.1:206511-207403 GCF_000806365.1 Fopius arisanus | reverse complement strand
CTGAGATTTTCGGATCATGAAAACTTCGAGGCTTTCACATTCTTCAATATTTATTCAATCAATTAATCAATCCATCAATTTAAATTTCTGAATATAAAATCATTTCTTTCTAAAAATTTTTTTTTCTTGACACTTTTTTTTGGAATTCTGGAAATTTTTTTTTGGGTGCAATGACAGATTCTCTCTCGACGATTCCGATATTTCTATTATTTTCTATTTTAGTCGATTTATAGGGTTGTTATCTTAATCGATTTTCTGAATTTTGGAGTAAAGAGCCATTAGTCTCATACAATCTCACTGATTAAATCGAAGGGACCAGTAACAGATTCTCCGAAAGGGTAGATAAGACACGTGTCGTGATTCATAACTGATTTCGGGAAAATCCGCGGATTTTCCATCGCGGGATTAATTCGTAACAGCGAACGGTACAGCCCATGAGTTGTCAATTGAAAGTAAAATTACGCAATAAACCTGAATACCCCATAAAATATAATAATGTCTCTCAATAAATCCATTCTGCTTTCACGCTAACCTAGCACTGGAAATACGTCAAGGTATGAGTTCCACTAGTCATTAAAATCATAACTAAACCCTAACTTTCCCAATGCAAATTAAACTGAGATAAAAAATTCATTACCAAATTATATTATTATTGTTTATGCATTCGAAAAAATAATGAATTAAATACTGAAATGAATAATATATTCTCTAAACAATTTTCTCTTGAATTATTTAATTATACATATGTATTCTCCAACATGACAAATTATTATCAATTCTTCAATTATTTTTTAATTTCTGTTTTAATTATTACATACGATCTCGGATGATTTAAAAAAATTAGTGAGTTTATGAATTTAATCGGTTAATTAATGATTTTTTTTCTCTCAGT
>NW_011887894.1:202792-203966 GCF_000806365.1 Fopius arisanus | reverse complement strand
AATTGAAATTTTGGTGAGAGTAGAATCCTTGGTGGAGAGGAAGAGCTTTCTGAACCGCTGGAGAAATTTATTCCTCTCGTTTTGTTTTGGAGATTGAGCAAAGCACGTAGACAATAGAATAAATTAGTGATTGGCAATGGAAGGAAATCAAATAGTGGCATTTGTCCAAGTATTCGAGTGCCGTTAAATTCCTACAGAATACAAATTGCCTGTAAAAACTAAAGCTTCATACAGAATTCCATCGTCGACACTCCAAGACAGCTGAGCAATTCTCATTTCTCTCATTTTCATTCTATTTTGTACCGAGAGGTCTTCATCGTTAGAGAAAAAAATGCCGTCGGATGTTTTTCAAAGATCTCAGGACGCATAAATCTCCGGGTGAGACTCAAATGATTGAGAAGAATTTTTCTCCACGGTCTGGCGAAAATTGTCGAAATCATTTCCGCTTGAGCATTATTATTTTTCATTTAATTTAACTCGCGGGTTTTTGCAACCGTGACGCTGACGTCTCGACGGGTCTCGACGCATTCATAAATTGAAAAGACAAGACGCCAGTTGCTGCGCTCTGGATGTTTTTTTTTTTTTCTTTACCCGTTGAGAAATGATACCACTCTGGGATTTTAGAATGTAAAAAATGGAAAAAATTCGAGTAACCGAGTTACGCGGAGAAACAGAGGGTGCAGTGTTCTTCGCATGTCACTGGCTAATAATCAAAGACGGTAGACGATCCCCAAGAATTTTCATGTTATCAGATAATTCAATCGCCCGACGGTCTGTTTGGTTGAAAAAAATTATTATCGCGTGGCGTTCATTCAGCGAAATTTCATGAGTTCCACTTCATCTCGCGTGACATTGAGGAAACATTACGCATTTTCAAGTTGGACAGTCTCCGCGATCTGATGTGTTTTTTTAAATTAAATTGAGACATTTTTGTCCTGTCACTTTATTAAATTTCTTTTTTTTTTCTTTTGAAAAAAATCGAGAAATATGAATTCACTCGCAGAATTTTTTTAATTGCCAGTATTTTCGTTTTTATTCTCAATGTTGAGATTTTTTATTAATTCAAGATGTAATCATTCATAAAAATTAATAACGATTCCCAATATCGTAAAAATATTTAATAGAATTTTTGCTCTTTTAGATTTAAAGCAATTAATTGATAATTATAATTAAT
>NW_011887894.1:199108-200387 GCF_000806365.1 Fopius arisanus | reverse complement strand
AAAAAAAATGCATTTCGTTGAATTTTTTCACACCGGAGTGACATCACAAGCGATTGCCTGAGGCATATACTGTTCATTGGTATCTTCTTACTATCTCTTGGGCCCTATGTGCGATGAGGAAAGGCCCCCGGGAACTCTCGTTATCCTGACACAAGTACATAAATGTACCGGCCTCTGACTAACGGTAAAAACCATAAAACGCGATTTTTTTTTTCATTCTTTAATACATTTTTTTTCATCATTGAAATATCAGAGGAGTCACTGTTATACATTCAACATAATATTTTTCTCTGCCTCAAAAAAAAAAATGTCCTTATCCCACCGAAATTCAATGGACACAGCCAAATGCAAAAAAAAACTGAATAAAAATTCTTTTTAAACAAATAATTATTTTACAACCAAATTTTCGGCCAAAAAAAAAAATCAAAAAATAAATCTAGATTTCTATCTATATTTTTCAAATATATATATTTTTGGGATTTCATGAAATGAAGAATTTTTTTCGGAAAATCGCGAATTCCGTGAAAGTTTCGTAAAGTTTTCAATCAGATTTTAATTATAAATTGTTCAGTGTGTTGATAATTGGATGAAACAATTAGTAATGAGAATTAGTGATTTTGGGGAGAATAATGGAGTGGGCAGGAAGTGGTGGTGAAAGAGGTCCCGGGGATATAACGGGTGCGATGACTCCATATCCGCTGTTGAATCTTGCCAGAGGCTTCTGCTCGCATTCCCTCCATGTTCTCCCATTTTGCCCCATTCTCTCTCCCCCCCATTTCCTTGATACCTGGCCAGGTGAGCCACTGACGTGACCGCAGGACTAATTAGCATCGTCGAGACTTGATTAACAAGTGCGAAACGAGAAATCCAGCCCCTCGAGTACTCTCAAAAGGATAAAAACGATAAACCTTTCATCAACATATCAGTAGCTCTAAATTCGGAAATAATTTGAATTGGTCAAGTGTTAAAACGGAATAAAGAACCAGGGCATTGCGCAATTACTTCGGTTTAGATGGAAAAGACGTAAAGAGAACGGGATCCGTATTTGGATTAAATGATGACGACTAGACTTATCAGTGCTTGACGTAATCTCACTCAAATTATTAATTCAAATGATTCAAATAATTTCAAATAATTTTAAATAATTTCAAATAATTTCAAATAATTTCAAATAATTTTAAATAATTTCAAATAATTTCAAATAATTTTAAATAATTTCAAATAATTTCAAATAATTTCAAATAATTTCACATCATTTCAAAACGCCACTGTACACCCA
>NW_011887894.1:187948-189023 GCF_000806365.1 Fopius arisanus | reverse complement strand
TGGGAATTGTCCGAAAAATTCGTATTATCCTAGTGGGGCTCGTATAGAATTTTCGAGAAACTCACGGAAATTTTAATTAAGAGAATTTTAGCAAGCGAGGGAAAACTTTCAATAAAATATTTCTGTAATCATTACAAATGTGGAATCACGTGACTCTTCCTGAAGATAAATTTTTTTCTGTCTCGGTGCGTGGTAAACTGGATAATAAAATTTACATAAGTACGCTACGTTCTCGGGACGAAATAGGAAACAGCTGATCGGTGACCTTGATCTTGCCCACGCGTCTGAGACTTTAAATCAACTTGAAGAATTTTATTTAATTACTATCGGCATTACGTAATTATTCCCTGAATTTTAATAATCACAAAATATTTTTGTCCTAATTAAAAACGAACTCGCATTCAATAATTAATTTTGGAGATATAAAAAAATTTTTTTATCCTCGGAAAATTAATTTTTCCATTTCGGTATGAAATGGGAAAAATAATGAGTTATCCCTGATTTTGAATGAGAAAAAGTTGAATTCGAAAAATGGGAAAAATGGGAAAAATGGGAAAAATTGAAATTAGAGAAAATAAATGGTCGAGCCTCAACTGGAAAAACGAGTTTCTCGGGTGATAAATAAAAAATATATTCCGGACTGGAAAGATAAATAGTTTGATAAATCAGGCTCGTCGATTGAGTCGACAAAGACCTCTAAACGTGGTGAAAATGGAACACGGAGGATCGTAACACGAATAATCAGGAAGACAACAACATTGACCCGTGGAGAAGAGAAAAGTGTTGCTGAGGACTTGACAAATCGTGCACATGTCAAGTCTCTACAATCAGCCCAATACAGCAAGGTCACCACCCAGGGTTCACCAAAGCCGAAGACTGTGAGGGTAAGGACACTTTCACCCACGTGAAATACTCCCGCAAATCGAGATCAAACGGAATCAAAACTCGAATTAAATCGATTGATCGAGACAAAAAAAAACTGGAGGATAACGAACTAGTTCGTGCTCGAAATCTCCAGGACTAGAAATTTAATCCGCCATTTTCACTGAGATGATCGCTTTCCAATTATTTTTGA
>NW_011887894.1:183364-185903 GCF_000806365.1 Fopius arisanus | reverse complement strand
GTTGTGCTCTGGATGTGAGAGGGAATCGGACTCGCCCACTTCTCGATTCTCTCGTTGCCACATTCGATGGGACTGACGTCATTGGTATCTGTTTATGGCGATGTCGGGCCACGGCTATCAGGCCCCATAAGGAGACAAATGAACGATCATAACGTATGGCCCTGCCATAAAATCCGTGTGGTGAAACTCCACTTTTTCATTCGCTTCATTTCGAAGCACTTTTTCATTCTTATTTTCCCTTGTTTATCTCCAATTCTTCCATCACTGGGCCCCGACTTTCTCCATCCGGGGTGACAGGACGAGACTCGTCAAACCAATTAGTTGACTGCTCTGTCCTTTTATGAATTTATTTTATGGTGAGGGTTTCTGTGGATTCCCGAGAGATCAAATAATATCCTAGAATCAATCAATTCCATAATTTTGTTTCGCACAAAAAAAATATATTGGCTTATTCCCAAAAAAACTTCGGAGATGATATTGATTCAGGAAAATTCTTCAGGTCATTGGAATTGATTATTATTAATTATTTATATTATTATTACACAATGATCAATTAATTTAACACAAATATTTGAAAAGGTTTGAACACGATTTAGCAATTGGCAACCGCACGATTTCTACGATTTTCAATGTTTCCCGCAGAATTGCGAATCCCTCAAATGACAAACAATTATCTAGTCACGATCAGGGTCACTCCTTTCCCCAGGAAATTATTTTTCCATAATTATTCCGAGACTCATCCGACTGCAAACGAAAACACTCGAAAATAACCCAATGAATCGTTAAATTATGATAAATGAATTTCTTAGGATAATCGATGGATATCTCGTAAATGAAGAGAAATAGAAAAATTTTCATGAGAATCTTTTTTGTAGAGCGGTCTGTGAACTTAAAAAAAGATTTATATAAATTTTTCGTTATCTCTCGCCGTTTAGAAGGTATTAGTCGATATTTGGGATAATCCCCGGAGGCTACTTGATTGATTCATTAAACAATTAGCACCAGTTACAATTTTTCAATTTCAAAATGCAGAAGGCGAATTCCTGTGTGTTACCGCGTATTGTCGGTACCGGAAATGAGATTGCGGTTATTTTTATATTCTACAATGAACTTGGGAGTACAGAGAGAGGCTCAGCATCCTGATCAATCGTTTTGCCGTCACCCTGTAACCGTTACTCGTGAATGCAAGTACAATTTCCTTGACAATAAGGCGATCCACTCGTCAGAGGAATGAGAAAATGGTGGAGGCAAAGAAAAAAAAATAAATAATGAAAGGGGAATAAGTGCAAAATTGTGTTGGATGCAGTCTGGAGGATTTATATCCTGATGCCATTTCTCAGAGGATTCGTGATAGGTTAAACTTCGAACGACCTATCGTTTAATTTTACAAGCCCCTTAGATGCTTCACCACTTCCTCATTTGATACTTTCGTTGTAACACTGTTATTTTCTCTTTGTACACATTTGAGTCTCCGCAAATGCAAAATTAGTTTTCTACGCTGAGAGAAATTGCGTTTCGAGAAGATCTACTTCATGCAAGAAAGCATTCTCTTCATGATCTTTAACAATGTCAAAGCACCTGATGAATAATTATTTTATCAGAGTGAGGAACAAAATAATTAAATTATAATTGCACTAGAATTTTTCGAAAGAGAAATTCTGTAGTTTTTTCTCTCAGTGCAAACGATTCACCACTAGTGCTTCGTTTTTAATAAATACTCCGGAATTCAGGGCTCGCATCGAAATTTTTATAATAACCTTTTCTCCAGATCTACTTAAGGGCTACAAAAAAGGTTCTTACAATTATTTCGCCATCGCCCTCAGATCCGGAGATAATTCCCAAAAATTCAGTGATCCCTGGAGCCGACCTGCACCGTTTTATATTTAATGTCTATTTTATTGCTTCGCTACTAAATTAACAATTGCACTCACATCCCCACCAGAACCTTGACGTATTGACTTCATTAATCAGTAGTAATTCCAAAAATATTCAGATTCCCCCCTTTAGTAATTAGACATAACGATAAAATCGATAAATCCCAATGCGCTCGCGAGAAAGATCGAAAGGCGAAGATCCCATGACGTTAGAAAGCTATTTTTTTTTTACCTAACGTAATTTTAGCGATAAGCTAATGCCTCATGCAGTCTGGAACGAGCTGGCATTTGAATGTTGGCATTAGCATGAATTATCCTTAAAACATGTTGATGCGTCTTCAGCATGAGAAGAGTAATCGTTGAATATTCCAATGTCAAATAAATTCCAGAATTCTAACACCAGTGAATTAATGAGTAATCTATTGTCATCTTGATTATCAGATATCTGATATAGTGGTTGGACAAGAGCCTAATGTTACTGCACGTGAGGCACTTCTGCGCTGGGCAAAACGATCGACAGCACGTTATCCTGGTGTTCGTGTTACCGATTTCACTGGTTCATGGCGCGATGGCCTCGCATTCAGTGCATTACTCCATCGAAATCGACCGGACCTCATCGACTGGAAGACAGCGCGTTCCTGTCAAGCCAGAGAACGACTGCATCA
>NW_011887894.1:179147-182549 GCF_000806365.1 Fopius arisanus | reverse complement strand
AAGTCAATTAAAGAATTTGGGAAAAGGAAAAATTAGGAGTAATTAATTTTTTTTTTTTTTTTGTAAAATCGTTGGAAGTCGAATTGAATAATTTTGAATTCCTTCAGATGTCGATACCCCCGAACCGGACGAGAAGTCTCTGATAACGTACATCTCCTCGCTCTACGATGTATTCCCCGAGCCACCGCCAATTCATCCCCTGTATGACGCCGACGCCCAGCGTCGCTCCGCGGAATATCGCGAGCTCGCGAGTTCCCTCCATCTCTGGATCCGCGAAAAAATTTCGATAATGCAGGAGCGCGCCTTCCCACCAACTCTGATTGAGATGAAAAAATTGGCATCTGACAATGCCAAATTCAAAAATGAAGAAGTACCACTGCGATATCGCGATAAGCAACGACTCACCCACATATTCCGAGATCTTCAAAAGTATTTCGAGGCAGTGGGTGAAATTGATATGGAGCAGGAGTTGCACATCGATGTCATCGATAAGAACTGGAATCGTCTTATGCACCTTCACCAGGAGAGAGAGCAGGCAGTTATTGATGAGATAAAACGATTGGAGCGACTTCAGAGACTCGCTGAGAAAGTCCATCGTGAAATGAAAGCAACTGATAATCGTCTGGAGGAGTTGGAGCGCCGCGTAGAGGATGAGGCACGTCGTCTGGATCGACTCCATCCACTTGAGGCTAAACACGCCGTTGATTTGCTTGAACAGGACATTCGCAGCACTGAAATATCCATTCAAAATATTTTCACTGACGTTCAAACTCTCATCGATGGCAAATACAGTCAGGCCGGAGAACTCTACAAGAGAGTACAAAAATTACATCAGCGTTGGGTGTCATTGCGCTCTCTATTGCACAAGCGTTTGGTTGAGCCCCTTTCAGCAGTATCATTTCCAGTTGAGGAGCGTGTCGTCACGAAACACCGTACAACCGTCCACGAGACACGTTTAGTCGATACAAATCCACATTTTCGTAATTTGCACGACTGCATAGACTGGTGTAAAAACAAACATAAGCAGCTGCTGGAGGCTGACTATGGCTCGGATTTACCGAGTATCAAGAACGAGTGGGACATTCACCAGCGAGAGCACAAGAATATCGAACAATTTCGAAGTAAAATCGAAAAGTGCGTATACGCTAAGAGTCATTTTCACGGTGAAGAGCTGTCACTTTACAGCCAGCATCTCAGCACACTTCAGCAGATTTACTCGGATTTACTGGAGATATCTAACAAGCGGCTGTCTGATCTCGATGTTCTTCATGATTTTGTGCAGTCAGCGACCAGAGAGTTGCACTGGTTCAACGCCAAGGAGGAGATTGAAGTCACTCGGGACTGGAGTGATAAGAATCTCAATGTCCAGAGTGTGGAACAGTACTATGAGGTAAATTGCTAGAAGGTTTATTATTCTTATTGTAAATACCACTTCAATTGGAACAGTTGGAAGAGAGGGGTTACAGTAATTGCGTTAATTATTCTAATGAATTTGCAATACTCTCAGCTTTCATTTCGGGATAATTATCTCTTTGAACAATTGTCAAGACCCTTGACTAACCATTAAGATAAACCATTTAATTAATTATATTTCATTATTTACAAGCACACATATGGCTCAGGATCAGAGGTATACAGCCCTGAAAAATCTACCAAAAAAAAATTTGAAAATAAGTCGAACCTGATAATTGTATTTTCTTTTCAGAATCTTATGAATGACATGGAGAAACGTGAGATCCAGTACGTGGCAGTGCAGCAGCGTGCAGAAATTCTAATAAGCCAGGGTCATCCAGCCTCAAAAACAATCGAGGCATACAGCTCGGCGATGCTGAAGGCCTGTTCCTGGCTGCTGCAGCTTACCCACTGCCTCGAGGTGCACCTTAAGCATGCTGCAGAGAGCCAGCAATTTTTCAAAGAGGTACAGCAGGCTGAGCAGTGGCTCTCGAAGCAGGACGAAGTCCTCAACACCATCTACTCTCAATCAGAATTCAGTATTGACGAGGGTGAACGTCTGCAGCGAGGGCTTAGTGAGCTTCGAGTGGAGCTTGAGGGGCACGAAAAACAGGTGAGAAGACTGATGGATCAAGCCAAAATAATCGTGCCAATGAAGCAGAGGAGACAGCCAGTGACAAGACCACTCCAGGTGACTTGCATATGTGAATACAAACAAGTGAACATGTCAATTGAGAAGAACGAGCAGTGTACACTGTACGATAATTCTGGTAGAGTGAAATGGAGAGTGAAAAATTCTCAGGGTGTCGAGTCCCCAGTGCCAGGTGTTTGTTTTTCACTGCAGCCACCGGACAAGGATGCCCTCGATGCTGCTGAACGTCTGAGACGTCAGCACGACAGAACAACAGCCCTCTGGCAACGCAAACACCTTCGCCTGAGACAGAACACCATTTTTGCCACAATTAAGGTCGTCAAGGGCTGGGATTTCCCTCAGTTTCTGGCTATGGGACAGGAGCAACGTGCAACCATCAGGAGAGCTCTCAATGAGGACGCTGAGAAGCTCCTGGCTGAGGGTGATCCAGCTGATCCTCAATTGAGAAGACTCAGGAGGGAGATCGCTGATGTTAATCGATTGTTCGACGACTTTGAGAAGAGGGCGAGGGCTGAGGAGGAGTCCAGAAATGCTGGGAGGATTTTTGATGATCAACTTTCCTCCCTGAAGCTCTCCCTGGACGAGTACGAGAGGATTTTGAATATAAGAATTGCTTCGCCATTGCCTAGAGACTTGGATAGCCTCGAGCATCTCGTTCTCGAGCACAAGGACTTTGAGCAAAATTTACAGAGACTGGCTCCTGATTATGAACAAGTGCAACAAACGTTCAGGGGAATTACCCTGAAGACACCAGCCATGAGAAACAGATTGGATGATGTTATGACAAAATGGAATCATCTGTGGAATGTCAGTAATCTTTATATTGAGAGGCTCAAGTGTGTGGAAATTGTTCTCTCTGGATTGGAGGAGAACACTGCTGCTATTTCTGAATTTGAGATTAAACTTGCATCATACTCTGAGCTACCCTCTGATGTCAAGGGTCTGCAGATCGTCCTCGAGGACATCATGGTCCTTCAAAATGCTATTGGACAGCAGCAGATTGCTATGGATCAGCTCAATGATGATGCACACAATGCTAGAAGACTTGTGGAGAAATCCCGACCAAATCATCGTGGACCTCACAGCGATATGGATCGTCTCGATGCTGAGGTCACCAGGCTCAATTCAAGGTGGACGAATATATGTGGACAAGTTGTCGACAGAATGAGGAGTGCTGAGGCTGCTTATGCTCTTGCACAGAAATATCACACTTCTTATCAGAGTGAAGTCGACTTTGTCGATGACAGTTATAACAAACTCGAGACATCTTCACCAGTTATGAATAAGGCCCACGAGCT
>NW_011887894.1:143050-178387 GCF_000806365.1 Fopius arisanus | reverse complement strand
AATGCTGTGAATTGATTTTTGGACTAATATAATCTTCAGCATATAAAAAATTTCACTCAAATATTTCTCAAATAATTTCTAATTCCGTAAAAAATCATTAATAAAAACGAAAAAATCACTCATATTCAAAATTCAATGTTTATTAATTAATGGTGTTGTTATTATTACCACACTGCCTCGAGTAGTGAGTAGAAGGAATAGAATAAAAAAAAATGTGTCGGGTCCTAGCTGTCGTTGACGCTTCTCCGCCAACAATAAAGAGTAGAAATTATTAGAAATCCTAATGTACTAACCGTAACGAACTAACCGGCCTCTGTAGATCTATGGCCAGAGGCTGAGATCATTCAAGGAACACCTCGAAGAACTCTGCCCTTCACTGGACGCATCTGTCAAACGACCGAGACGCGAATCCATCACAACTGTTGACACCATCGCACACGATCTTGATAATCTCAACAGGAGATACACAACACTCGTCAGCCTCTGCCAAGAGCGCCTTCAAAAACTAGTCCAACAATATCCTGATGATCTGGCGTTGCAGGTAAGTCTCTTTCATATTAATCGCATGATAATTTCGATTCGCGTAATTGCAATTAAAATCTTCCCCAGAAGAAAAAAAAATCCGCGCATAAAAATGGAGAGAATGAAAAAAAAATCTTTTATTGATTTTAATTCGTTGTTCCATTCATGTATTTTTATTTTTAATTGAAACTGAATTTTTTATAATTATGGGAATAGATTTCTGAATCAAGAATTTTTTTTTCTGTGAAGAAAAATTTTTTCTTTGGAATTTTCGGCTGTTTGGTTTTTATCGAATCGATTGGAGAACATCATTTCAGTTTCGAATTTTTGTATAAAGGAATATCGGTTTGTGTGTAATATAATTGTATATTTAATTGAATTATGAGATTTTTGCGAAAGCTAGGTGCGTTCGAAAATTATCCCAACCACTCTGACACAAGGGAGCGTCAAAAGCGTTGTAAATACCGTTGTAGTACACAAATAGCTTGAATTACCTTCAAAAGCAATCTAAACTTCCTAGGAAAATTGGGTAAATCGTAGTTACTAAAGCTCTCGATAACGATCATCCACCAAAAAGTTGTACAAATCACGCAATACCACGTCCCAATGCACTACTAAAAAAAATTGACCCTCCACTGAAAAAAATGACATGACATTGAACGTAGGAAAAATTGAAATTTCATTGCATTTTAATTGAAATTTATTTCATACTTACAAAAATCATGGGGAATTTCGGAATTGGAAACGAAAAATGATAAAATAAATTTAATGGTAACCGTAAGGTTCCGTTTAATTCTTCAAAATATACCCTTGAATTAATTTGATCAGCCATATATTCAATCAAATTAAATTAATGAAATTAAATTTCCAATTTGGAAATTCTCTCGAATTTTTGAATAGGTAGTCCGAGTCCCAAATTGTAACATATGACTGAAAATTCATGTCAGTAGACCTCACAGCTCGCAACACCTTTAGCACTATTCAAATAATCACTAAATTTACACAAGCCGACAAAAACCTAGTGTTCATGCGCTCCTTGAGAACCGGTTTGACCCCCAAAATTGCTCTAGCACATCCGTGCGAACAGGCGCCGCGTAAAAAAAAAAACCGCGAGAACGAAGAAAAATTCATATGCTCAATGCCAGTCGCAATAACTCCCACATGACATCACTGAAATTTCTGAACAGTGAGTGACGCCATTCAATTCAACTTCACCAATGTTTCCAGTTGATAATGTATCTCCGATATTTCTCTAAAGACTTCTTAAGCGAAAGATAAGACTGTGTCATTATAAATCAACCGAGAGATTAATGCAGCCAGTTTTTTTCTGCATTAACGAGCTCTCGTTTTGTTATTACTTAACGATAATAACATGTACACCTGAATTATCGTCAATCATCCATCGAGATTGAATAACTGGTGATAAGGGCTAATCATGTGCAGAAATTACATGGATATCAATCGGGCAATTGTTTGATTATTCCATTCGACTTTTCCCTCTACATAAAAAATGATCCAAGAAAAAATTCGACGTTAAAATTTCTAAAGTAATATTTTTCCAATAAAATATATTTGAATCAACTAAATGACGGAAATGAATACATAAAATTCTCATTATCATCTCAATATTTTAATTGTCGTTTAGTTAGCTTTTTAATTAGCTTTTTAATTGGGATTTCAATTTATATTTCTACCCGCGTCGTAAGAAATGTTTTTCTTCTATGCAGGATCAATAATTGAACACTAGGTGAAGTACGCGTGGGTTCAAGTGTCCTTGTCATTTTTTTTTATTCAAGATTTTTTTTTATCTGACTGCTATAAATGTCTTTCTCGAGTGGGTTGACGAATGTTTACGTGCTGTCAGAATCGAATGATCGCTTGGCGAATAGGAAAGGATTCGATCAATCGATTTTTTAAATAACTCAAGAAATCGGGAGATAATGGGTATGACCAATTATTCATGCAATTAGGTTTCCATAAATATTCAATTTGATCAGCGAATTTATCAATTGCTGCAGTTCGGTCTTAATTGGCTTAATTAGTTACGCTTCATAATTCATCGACATATTTCTTTATCTTATCAATGGCCTTTGTCCGTAAAAACGTCATGTCTATTTGCGAATGTCCGGAATACTTTAATTCCTGTGGTGTCGCTGCTTTTCTGCATTGGTACCTTTGGAAAAAATTCTAGTCCTTTGAATATTTTTTTCCCGCGGATGTCAGAGCTTTTCTGAATATTTTGCGATTATTTTTTCAATCAAAGTTTTCGAATTTCACTCGTAATTCTTTCTTTCAATTTTTGCTTCTTAAATCTCATCACAATTACGGAATCTAAATTTAATTATTTAATTGCAATCCCCGGATATTACAAACGGATATTTCCATTCTCTGCGCAAGTCGAGCGATCCTAAACCTAATATAAAACAACCCGAATAATTTAATTTATTTCGCAAAATCATGAAAAACGGAAACAAATTTCCCTCGCGGAAATAATTTTACTTCCCTCCGCGATTGGTTACGTAGTAAACCGAAATCCGTTTCATTCATAAAAATCTCTCGATTATTCATTCGGAGAAATAATAATAAAAAAAATAAGTCTGTGGATAGTCTAGTGTGGCGATCGTTGTCGAGAGACTTCAGTCCCTGGTGCGACGTCGTAGAGCTAGCATCGTCGGTTCGATTGCGTCAAAGGCGTTTCCTCAAACTACATGTGCACGTTTTCACCGCTGAATTTTCCCAATTTTCCCGACTCCCCGAGTTATCAAGTGCAATAAATGAAACTAGGAGAATCGATTTTACGGTGCATCGACGTACGTCAACGTGACGAAGTATTTTTTATTGATACGACCCTTTATCGTCGCTGCCATAAGGTTTTACCCGGGTTCAGTGTCATGTGATTAATTTATTTAAGGAGGATTTTTTATAATTATTATGTTGCCGCAGAGGAGAGTTGTGAGGAAGGTAATAATTTTTTTTTATCCATTTTTAATGGCTCGTTTATTATTCCCGTGGTACACCGTATGTTCGCGTTATCGGCTCTAATCGATAAGCGTCAATCGCGATCAATTTGTGATAATGCGATGGAGGGGAATTCGATTGGGAATTTTGACGGTTTTAAGATGTTGACGGATTTCTTTTTATTTTTTTTAGTGACGCCTCAGATTTTGTTTTGAAATAATCCGGGGGATTTCACGTCTCTCTGGCAAATACCGGTTTTTAATGGCGGAAAACGGAAATTTTATTATTGTAATATAACAGATTGGAGAAATTTATTCCATGAATTTTTTAGTCCGCGTGAATATTAATTGCGGAATTTCGAGTGATTTTCGAATTCCGTGACAATTGAGACTGGAACTTAATTAATGAATTCTATTATAATTCTTAATTAATTTCACGTAATGGCTGGACCGAAGTTCATAAATCTAGAATGATTTAATTAAAACTCTGAGTTTTATGGATTTATGCGCGATATTACGGGTTGTTGAGGAAATTGATGAAAAATTATTTGAGAGATTATTACTGGGAGTCACAGGGGATATTTTAGAAAAGTGTTCAAGGTCCGGTGGAATTCCATTCAATTCGAACATGAACACGTGTCAATTGACAATTCGTTCAATAATCGTGGGGCTCTTGACCCGTGTATGTTATTCATTAAACAAACATGAGGCATGATTTCTTAAAATAAATTGAGTGGTTCACGGGAGCACGTGATTTACGCCACCGAATCCTCCCACACGTGCAATAATAATTATAATTCCAATCTGATCGTTGCACAGAGCAAATAGTTTTCGTACTCTCAAGAATAATTCTGCGATTCCCAAAATTCTCCGCCCTAATGATTTTTAAACAATTGAATTAAATATAGAGAATTTCATTATTTTTGTAATTCCGCAAGAATATTTAAATGTTGACTACACGATCGGAATAAAATATTCCGAGTAAATACGCAATTAGAAAATGATCGATTGGATTTTCCTATAATTTTTTTAATTACAGTAATTACAAATTACAGAACTCTCGCGTAATTATCGAATTTACGGTGCGAGAATCGATTTCAATCGAATACCGGAAGTTTCCGAATTTCACTGGTCAGTTATAAAAGTCAAGCCTTTAGCTAATAATTATTTTCGTAATCTAGGTAAACGACAGATTTAAATAGTATTCCCACGATTTTCGCAACACCTGTCGCCCATCCAAACAGATTACATAATCCTCTCCTAGTCAAGTTCACGGTGCGTTGCAGGTTGCGACTGATGACATCAGCAGTCATTCAAGCCAAAAAAAAAAAAATGCGAGAGTTTCTCATTAACTATTTAATCACGAATGATATGAACTTCGCGACGGATATTTTATGCCAAGGTCTTTGGCTGAAACAGTCCGAGGCTGACGATGCAACGGAAATAATTACACGTCACGTCATAATAAATAATCTAAATTGCTCATAACTTTCCAGAAAGTCTAGCCATCCATTCACTTCTAAATAAAAAAAAATATCTCGACTCAGATATTCGACAACAATCGACAACGATCGGACATGCGCTAAAAATATGAATCGACTCTGGCGCCTTGAGGAGTGCAACTCCCCCGTCAACACTAGAACTAAATTATTTTTAGAAAATTTTTTCAATCATCCGTAATGAATAAAAACTGAGTAAGTTCTCAGTCCGACGATAGCACGCGTTGAACCGTTACCAAAATCATTTCTGATCGTCAGGCATCACCAAACAGCTTCTCCGTCGGTTAAAATCCGTGAAATTTCCCCGCAGCATTTGACTACCGACTCCTTCCACCAGTGCATCTAGTTTTATTGTAACATCAGCATATCGTCGCGTCATGATTCTCTTTTTATTTCTCTCGTCGTAAGCACTTGCTATCGCAACAGTTAGAGAACTACCTGTAGCGCACAATAGTGTTCATCGTAGTCCGTAGTGATACGACATTGCGGTTTACCCAAGTGTTTTCTGTTTAAAAATTGACATGCCACGTGTCCCGATTGATAACCCGAGTGATTCGAGATATTTCAAATATTCGGGATGAGTTAGGGGAGAGTGAAGTTTGAATAATCGATAATGATCGATAGAAAATTTAAATCGTTATCGAGAGAGTCTCCGCGATGTCGATGATAAGGATGTTAGGATGTTCACAGTAACGTATCTCCTGTCGTTGCTGTTTCAGCGTGCTCTACAAGAGCAACGACCACTCCGTACATTTCGTACTGAGTTTAATATCTACGAAAGTACAACGAGTGAGGAACGCTACACCTCCACTACCACCCACTACACCCAATCGCAGTAAGTAATCGCATCTCGATTCAAAATCAAGCCTCAAAAAATTAATTTAATCAATTTCTGTTGATCCAATCAATTTATTGAATTTCTGTTGATTCAAGTCAATTTTCAGACTTGACTCGACTAATTAAATTCCATTCGAATCAAATGATTTTTTCATATAAACTTGAAAAATCATCAAAAAATCATAAACCTTGACTCAAATAAAAAATCAAGCAAAGGAAAAAAAATCGTTTGTCTAAGCCGATACCTCTCGATTGGGTATACAAAAAAAAAACTCCTCGTTGACTTGATTCAGGTACTCAACAGAGCGTCATGAAACGTCGGCGACGATCTCGAGTGAGATCCAGCGTGTGTCGTCGAGAGAGTCGTCACCCCTGAAGAGACCGTACGTTAGTAACGAGAGTGGTCACTCCACCGCGAATGGTGATAAGACGTTGGAATCAGATATCGACGGTAGTCGTCTTGATAAAAATAGCAGTATGCAATTTAGAGAGATAAGAAGTTTGAAGAGAGTAAACAGATCAGAGCACACTAGTGATACAGACAACATAATAGAGGATAGGGGTATCGTCCATCCAGTGACGGGTGATGTATTGACAGTGGGTGAAGCGATAAGTCTGAGGATACTGGATGTTAGGAATGGTAGGATAGCAACGTCCATCGATGGAAAAACGAGTGTCTCGATCGAAGAGGCAGCACGTTTAAATCTCATCGATGTTGATCTAGCTCATCGCTTGTTAGGACCATGCGGTGTCATCGAGAATGGCCGAAGATTATCACTCCTAGCTGCCATTCAGCGTGAATTATTTGATGCTGAGCGTGGTGATGATAGAGTCAAGGTAACGTGTGTATCAACAGGTGTTAGCGTTGCAGATGCGATGAAACAGGGATTACTTGATCCAGAGACGGGACTATTTGTTAATGATAGTGGTGAGAGAATGACTATTGAGGTGGCTTACAATCGTGGATATCTTGTGAGAATAAGTACAAGCGTTAAGATAAAGCGCGGTGCACTTGCACTTTCCGATGCCATTGGTCAGGGTCTCGTTGATGAACGTACGGGTCAAATTATCGATAGAAATACTGGTGATTGTTATTTTATTGATGAGGCTGTTCAGAGGGGTGTCATTGATCCTGATATTCGAGAGATTGTTGATGTTAAAAATGATGTTAAAATAACAACAGCTGAGGCTATGGGTTTTGGTATCATTAATCCAAAGAGTGGAAGATATATTCATGGAATAACAATGGAGAAATTGTCATTCAAAGAGGCTAGGAGACGGCAACTTATCGTTAAACCAATGACGCTCAAAGATTGTTGTGATTTAGAGATTATTGATGACCGAGGAAAAATTTCAAGTCCTGCGCACAAACACAAATTGGGGATTCTCGAAGCTGTTACTGCTGGGGTTTTAGATTCTGATAATGTTAAATCCGTTTCGGATACTAGAACTGGAGAATTACTCACGCTCTCCGATGCTTTAGCCAGTGGAATAATTCTAGCAAATAGTAGGTACATAGATCCGAAAAGTAATGAGAGTCTCTCGATTCCTGAAGCTGTCGATAAGGGACTGATTACTTCAGTTGCCCAGAAATCAATATTCGATATCGATGGGTTCAAGGATCCCGTGTCCGGGGAATTTATCAGTCTTAACACAGCTTTGCTGAAGGGTTTGATTAGTCCGAAATCGGGAGGTTCTTTTGTGGTTGATTTGACGACTGGTAGAACGGTTTCCTTTGGTGATGCTAGGGATTTGGGTCACGCTCGTCCAGAAGTCATGGAGATGCTGGACAGAGGGATAGGGATTACGGAGAATGGTCGAGAGGTCAGTGTACTCGAGGCTGTATTATTGAATTTATTGGATCCAAAATCGGGACAGATTTTGGACCCGAGAACGAGTAAGCCAGTGCCTTTGGAGGAAGCGATACGACGAGGTTTGATAACACCTGATGGTGCTGCTCTTCTCGCTAGTCTTCTGAACATAACGGTTACCACTCAGACTGTTACCAAGACGATAAAGAAGTACGTCACTGTGACGAAGACTGGTGAGACTGTAGTGAAGGATTATAAAATTTCTTATAAAGAGGCAGTGAACAGGGGCCTGATTGATGAAGGGACTGGGGAGTTCACGGATCCGGAGAGTGGCAGGCGAATTGATGTTCAGAATGCCATTGATGAGCATCTGCTGAGTGCCCCTGATGTCAGGGAGGTCGAGAGACCCTCACCCAAGAAAACCAAGGATTCACCGTCTAAACAGATGACCTTCGAGAGCACTCTCTATGCTAGAGTTGGTGACCCGTTGATTCAGCGTCCTGCTTCACCTCCCAGAGCTATTGGAACTACAACTTCTATTATTAGTCATGAATTTGTACAGCCTAGTCATGAAGTTATCAGTAGCGCGGCTAATGTTTCTTCAACTGAAGTTAAAACTTCTTCTAACATCTCTCGACATCATTCGCGGTCTAGGAGTCCTTCTCCTGTTAAACATATTACTACAGTTGTTGTTAGTCCGGATTATGAGGAAGATGAGCGTTTTGGGGGTGAACGGTGTGAAATGGAAAAAACAACGAGTGTTATCAGAGAGGTTGAGACAGTTATACAGAGGGAATGCAATTCCATGGAGAAGAAAGTATTTGAATTGCCTTCTGAGGGTTGGATGCTCGGTGATGCTATCAAGCAGAGATTGTTCGATCCTGTGACAGGACTCTTTATCATTCCCGGGACAGATAGACTTGTTTCATTCGAAGAGTGCGTTAAACTTGAAATTATAAATCCTGAATCAGCGGTTGTTGTTGATCCGAATAATGGTAGGAAGATTTCGTTGCTTAGGAGTTTAGAGAAGAATATTTTAGATTCAACCGGGCATTACACGCATCCTAACAGAATTTCAATGAAGGAGGCGATTATCAAGGGGTTTGTGATTTTAGATGAGAAAACGACAGACATCGAAGTCAATAGCTCTCGACTCATTGAAATTACGAAAGTTTTAGGAAGACCGGATAAAGTTGAAGTGAGTGGTGTCGAGTTGATTTCTGAATCACAATTAACGTCTGATCCTGTTCAGGTAACTCAGGGTGTTATTTACGATCCTGAAACAGCTCTGGTTATTTTTACTGAGAGCGGAAAGTCAGCTGATATTTTATCAGCGGTTGATGAAGGTGCCTTACAACCTGAAGCTGTTGTAGTTAAAGATCCTCAAACAGGTAGGGAAATTGGTCTCAGTGACGCGGTTGATAAGAAAATTGTGGATCCACAAACTGGTGCTTATGTTGACAATACTGGACGGAAAATTTCACTGGCAGATGCTGCCAAATTTGGTTTGATAGCTGTTGTTGGAACACCACTGGTAGCAGCTGCTGCAGCTGTGGAGGCTGTGAAGAAAGCCATGATCAAGGATCCTAAAACTGGAGAGATCATTCCCAGAGAAGTGGCTATTGAACGCGGTCTAGTCACTCCTGATCAAATAACAAGTCATTCCGAGACCTCAATTAGTGTTAAAGACATACCAGCCGGAGAAAGAACGTCCGCTTTTGAGAAAGGACTTGTCACACCAGTGAAAATCAATGAAAAAATGACCGAGGCGGAGCCAACAGTCTCGGTGAAGTTCACCGGGCCTTCGGAAGAACCCCTCCAGGAAGCGGGATCACCTTCAGAGACTCCACGAGAAAATGTCGCGGAATCAAATCACACGGTGACTGTAGGGAAAACTAAAGTCATTTCGACTCACGAAGAAACATCCATAATCCTTCAAAAAATGAGAAAACGAATTGTCGAACCCCAGGAAGCCCTAGACTCTGGATTAATTAATGAAGAAACTGCAAAAATATTGGAACCAGTGATAGCCGCCGGCGGATCTTTACGGAAAGCTATTGAAAGTAAAATGATTGATTCAAAGACTGGAAAGATCATAGACCCTCAGCGAGGGGATGTCTTGTCCATCGGAGAAGCTCTGGACCGAGGAATTTTAGACTCAGAAAGCGGAAATATTTTGGTGCCCCTAGCAAAAAGCTTATCAGTCCCTGGGCTTTATAATCAAGGGCTCCTGGATCCTCACGATGGCACAGTGATTCATCCGGAAACAGGACAGCCTCTCACACTGAATGAAGCAATCGTCTGTGAAATTGTTGATCCACTGTCTCAATTGGTTCATGACGATGGAGAACACATTTCGATAGAGTCAGCCATTGCAAGGAACATCATTGATCCTGATAAATCTATTATCCATACCGATGTAGGGGACATCAATCTTGTCGAGGCTGCGGAGCAGAATAGATTCGATGCAGCTGAATCCACCAGTCCTTTAGCATTACCACCTGTGGGAATGACATTCCCTGTTGCTGTAAAACGTTGCGTGATAGATTCGTCGAGGCAACAAGTGACACATCCAATAAGGGGTGATCAATGGCCCGTAAATCAGGCGATCGACGAGAACTTCATCATGACTGTTCCGTATCCAGCTGCACCTGATTGTATTGAAGTAAGAAAAGCTCTCGAGGCTGGTCTCATTGACGATGATAAGGGTGTTTTCATTCATCCAGAAACTGGCAACGAACTTCCCATAGCAGAAGCCTTCGAATCCGGAGTATTAATTTTGAAACCGAATCCTGAAGATGACAGTGTCATGAGTGCTGTCAAAGAAACGATCACATCGTATCACACAATTACTACCAAAACTATTCAAGTGCAGCCTGGGTATTCTCTGCTCAATGCCAGTGAGATTCAGAACATAAAAACTGGGGAGATCATCCCGATGAAGGAGGCACGGAGTCTGGGGATTGTCAAGGATGAATCTGAGAAACAAGAGGAATTCACAACCAAGGACATAAAAATGACGTTCAGTGATGCTGTTGAGAAAGGTTTAGTTGATCTGGATGCTGGAGTATTTACAATTCCAGAAACTGGTGAGGTTATTCCAATTGCAAAGGCTATTGAAGATGGATTGCTTGATACATCTCAGGGTTCTGTTCCTGACTCATTGAAGAAAGGACAGTGTCCTAGTCTGACAGTTCTCGAAGCTGTTGATCAAATTTATGACGAAAAAACTGAGAGGTTCGTCGATCCAGCGACTAATAAATCTTACAATCTCACAGAAGCTATCGACGTGGGTCTAATTGAACCAGATTCTGTGGTTTATGATGTTAAATCTGGTGCTCCAGTGACAACCAAGGAAGCGATTGAGAGAGGAATTCTCGATGCCAAGACTGGAAAAGTCAAAGACGGAAAGGGAAGATCGATGTCTGTAGCTGAGGCAGCGAAGCTGGGACTACTAGCTGTTGTTGCTGCTCCAGTTCTTGCAGGAAAAGTTGTCGTCGATGCAATTAAAAACAGGAAGACGACTGATAGGCGGCCAACGATGTCGCCCGTTCAAGAGGCAAGTCCAATTCATCAGCAACAACCTATTGATAAATCGGCTATCCAAGGGGAACCAAAACTCACGACAGTCAGTGAGAAATTCATCCAAGCAGAGCAGATTTCCACGAAAGAATGGGAGCCGATTCAGACTACCTTGGCAGAAGCTATAGATAACGATTTAATTGACCCTGAGAATTGCAGGATAATAATCGCCCAAAGGGAATCACCACTGAGTGTTCATGAGGCTCTCCAGCGACAAGAAGTTCGTCTGAATGAACAGATAATCGTCATCAATCCGACTGCAATTTCTCTACTTGAAGAACGACCGAAATTCAAAATCGAAATCACTCGATTCTTAACACCGGAATATTTATCTGAACAAGGTGTGTACGACTTGAATGCAGATAAATTCTCAAATCCGTATACAGGATATCCAATAAGCTTCCAAGATTTTGTACTTGATTTAGAAATTTTTGATCCGGACAATGTCTACGTGAAGGATTTATCAAGCAAGACTGATTCGTATGTGTCTCTTCGTGAAGCAGTTAATCGTCCATTAGTAGATAGGAATCTTGGGAATATGGTCGATCCGAAGACCGGTAAGAAGATACCGTTCTTGGAAGCTACCAAGCAAGGATTGATCTTCCAGCGAAATCCTATGAACGAAGACGAGATGTTATCATTAACGCTGCAAGAAGCCATCGAGTCTGGAATATGTGATTCGATCGCTGGTACACTGCACGACCCACGTTCTGGTGAACAATTGTCACTCGTTGATGCAGTGGATACAGGTCTGATTGATGCGGACTCCATCAGCATCCGAAATCCGGTGAACGACGAGATCGTAACACTCGTTGAAGCGGTTGATTCCGGTATCGTCGATTTGACTCGTGGAGTTATCGTCAACGTAGAAATGGGAACCGAGATAGATCTGAAGATGGGATTTACGAAGGGTCTGATAGTGCCTGCTCTACGTAAACCAATTTCTCTCGAGGCAGTTATAAAAAAGGGCCTCTACGAGCCGGAGTCTGGACAAATTCAAGACCCAATGACGAAACAATCGATAGATATCGATGAGGGAGTGAGAAGAGGAATAATCGATGCCTTCATAACCGAGTGCCAGGACACCAAAGCTGGCTCATTCCTCTCATTAGACGATGCATTGTCAGTGAAACTAATCAATCCAAAGACTGGAAGACTGCGTGATACTAAAGCCGGTGAGTTGCTTCCGCTCGACGTAGCTCTTGGTAAAAATCTGATAATAACAATGCCATTTGTGCCTTCACTGATTGATGTTATCGTGCAAGAATACTACTCCCCGAGGACAGGTCTCGTTCTCAACCCCATGACTGGAGAAGAGATCACGGTTAAAGAGGCGTTGACAACTGGTTTTGTCGATGGACGAATGATTGTTGTGAAGGACGAGAAGAAAGATAGAGTCGTGCCTCTTCAAGAAGCCGGAAAATCTGGGCTCGTGGATCTCGACAAGGGAGTGCTCATCCATCCTCATCCGATGATGCTGGATCAGGCACTTGAAAAGGGTTTTATTCTGAGTACAATGAAGCCGTGGACTCTTCAAGAAGCTCTAGCCCATCAAGTCTACTCTCCGACTAGTGGAATGTTAACCATCGAGGGTGAACGATTAACCTTGGAACAGGCGATCGCAAAGGGTTTTATCAGTCCCGACAGTCCATCCGTAAAAGATCCCAGGACAGGAGATGTAATTTCTCTCCATGACGCAATTAAACTCGGATTAATCGATCCCAAATCGGGTACAGCGCTAGATCCATCCACTGGTACAGCTTTATCATTGATTGACGCAATTGACCGAGGTCTTGTTGTTCCCGCGAAGCGAAAAATTTCGTTGCCCGAAGCCATCTTCAAGGGCTTCTACGATCCCAAGACCGGGCAATTTACCAGTTTTGATACGAAGGAGAAACTTCCGACGGATCGGGCAATCAAAGAAGGCGTCATTGATCCGACTTCAGCAATTGTTAAAGACGCGAATGGTGAAGTGATTACCTTTTGCAAAGCCATCGCGACGAAAATCATTGATCCAAAGAGCGGAATGATAACCACAGAAGAAGGAAAGTCATTGGACTTCCAAGAGGCATTCGAGCAAGGAGTTCTTGTCGAGGCCAGAAGACCAATGAGCTTCAGCGAGGCTGTCCTCAAGGGTGTTCTTGATACCAAGACAAATCTATTCTTGGATCCAAAAACCGGTGCCTACTTAACAATAGCTCAAGCCATCGATCGAAATCTGATCGACGCTGGTTCGGTATTTGTCCGAGATAGCAACGTCGGGCTTTCTCAGAAAACAAGTCTCCCTGATGCCATAAAAACTGGACTCATTGATGGGAGCTCTGGCCGAGTTAAAGACGTAACCAGAAACAACCAAGAGGTCTCTCTCATGGAAGCCTACGAACTCGGTCTGATTATCGACAACAAAGCACCGATATCCGTGCAACGAGCGATTCATCAGGGCCTGTACGACGACAAGACCGGTAAAATCATCGATCCAAGCACAGGTCGCGCAATAAGTCTCCACGAGTCTATGCGAATGGGTATCATCAATCCCAAATTGGTGTGCTATTGGGACAAACGAGAAGAGTCTTTGCTGTCCCTCGCTGAGTCCTGCAGAGCGGGAATGATAGACAGACGCTCTGGTATGTTTAAAGAATCAGGTGCTAATTTCCCAATTCCTCTGTCGCTAGCTCTCCAATTAGGTTTGATAGTCGATATTGAGAGCACAGGTTTCAGTTTGTATGAGGCGGTCCACATGAAAATGTACGATGTACCGTCTGGGAAGTTTGTCCATCCTTCGAGTAACAAGCGACTCACGCTGTCCGAATCGTGTCAGGTAGAGCTGATCAATCCCCTCATCTCCATTGTTAAAAACACACAAACCAATCGATACATTCCTCTGGCCGAAGCCGTCTCCTTGGGTATTGTCGATGATATTCGTGGAACATACACCGTTGTTGAGATCGGTAAAGTCATGGATCTGAAAGAGGCTAAAGAGAAAGGCTACATCGTTCCGTCCCACAAACCTCTGTCAATCGAGGAGGCAGTGAAATGCGGATTGTACCGGGGAGAGAGTGGTAAATTCGTGAATCCTTCAGCTAATGAATTCCAGGATTTAGGTCAGGCTCTCAATTCGGGTCTTCTCGATCCGGATACAGCTGCTCTGAAGGACGCCACTTCAGGGCAGATCAAATCGCTGCAGGAAGGTATCGCTGATGGAACGGTTGATCCTTCAAAGGGACAAATTCTTGATCGCAAGACCACACGCTCGTACAATATAGATATTGCTTTAGAAAGGGGATTGCTAGTGAATATTGATAAACCCGTAACTCGGCAAACCGAGCGAAAGACATCGGTCGAGCTTCAGAAATCGGGAGTCAGTGGTAAAGGCATTAGAGAATGTAGTATTGATGAGGCCCTGCGGTATGAGCTTCTAGATCCCTCGACAGCATTAGTTAAAGACCCGCGAAGTGGAAAATTCATATCTTTGAGTGAAGCATTAAAACACGAAGTTGTCGATCCTTCGAAGAAGGGATCGTTCGAGCCCCAAATTGGAAAGGTACCCCAGCAATCGATTCGTTTCGGAGACGTTATCGTTTACCTGGCCGAGCCAT
The DNA here is from genome assembly GCF_000806365.1 of Fopius arisanus. Lineage (NCBI taxonomy): Eukaryota > Metazoa > Arthropoda > Insecta > Hymenoptera > Braconidae > Fopius > Fopius arisanus. The sequence continues at coordinate 163,583 of NW_011887894.1, read as the reverse complement.
TGAGCTTGGATATAGCCGTGGAGAAGGGACATCTGATCCTTGAGACAGGAAAATTGACAGATCCAAAATCAAAGGAGGAATTGACTCTCAAAGAGGCAGTGACTCTTGGGATAATTGATCCAGACTCGGCATTGATTAAAGACGTTCAGAAGAAAAAATTAGTTAAACTACCCGAGGCATTCAGAAAGGGAATGATGGATGGCGAAAAGGGCAATGTTTTGGACACTGAAACATCAAAATTGTATACACTGAAAAAAGCCATTGAGAGTGGCTTGTTGACAACCCAAAAACGTGGAATACCGTTTATCGAGACCCTGCAATTTGGCCTTTACAATTCCACAACCGGCGGTTTCAATGATCCATTTATGATAACATCCGTGCTAGATCGTAAACATTTGACACTGAGTGACGCGTTAGAATCCGGCTTGATTGATCCCTCCACAACCGTTATTAAAGATCCCGTTAATGGAAATATATCGAGCCTACTTGAAGCCATAAATGAAGATAAAGTAGACCCAATTGCTGGACGATTGCTAAGTGATCCTGATGAGAAAGAGATTGACTTTGTGAAAGCCTTGGAAAGGGGTTACATACTCGCAGCTGAGGCGAGGGTAAGTCCACCTTTTAATCCCCACCATTGTTATCTAATAGCTTGTCAAAGCAGGTTACGGATTTTTTTCTGCATTTTTATGATTTTGCTTCAAAATTACATGATTTTTTACCCTGACACTATGACACTAAAGGGCCCATCATTTCTTTGTTGAGAAAGATATTTAATCATCATTGATGAGCTTGGTGGCATGGTCCTTGCATGGACCTACGGATTTTCGTTGGCATGATAAGCTCGATCAGGATCATCGGCTTCCGGAATTTTTATTCAAGAGACCAGACACTCTCTCTTATCCTCCAGAAACCATATCCCATGCGAAACCATATCCCATGCGGATGGAAGCTTGTTAATTGTTTTTTTTTTGTCATGTTTTGTTAGTGTGATCCCATTTTACACAATACTCACATCAATTGGTGAAAAATTCCCACTGAATTCCGCAAGAGACTGGATTAACTGGAATCAATCCGTAAAACTCAATTTTTTATGTAAAAAAAAAATCCAAACAATCAAATCGTTTTTTGAAAATATTAGAAATTCCATTTTTTTTTCCAGAACTTCTTCGATGTTGAATCACGATTAATGGAATAATTAGAGGTAATGGATTTGTGATGACAAAATTCCTTGCGAATTCAGTGGAAATTTTTGACCGGTGCCCTTATGCCTGATCATCTCACTGTGGGGACTTGAGTGTAAATGATGTATCCATTAAAGAATGACCCTCCCATGAGCCCTTGACACTAACCATTACGAATCAATGATCATTGTCTATGTCGCGGTTGTTGGCGAATTGACAAGTCGACTCAATGGACCATTTCATCATGTATCATAACAAAATATTCCACATCGCTTCCACGAGAATTCATTCATTAAGAGATCAAATATTATGATTTATCGCATCAGCAACGCTAATTCGGCCTTTTCACATTACAGCTGGTACATAGTTAAATTATGTTTAATTACTTTTAATTATTTGAGAATGTCTCCCTCATCCCTTCTGTAAAGTATTCGCTTTGATTTAGTCCTTAGTTATCGAATTACCTCATTTAATCTGTTTCAAGTTAAGAAGGCCAAGTTAGTCTCAAACATCTTCACACAGGGAATAAGTTAAACATCTCAAGATTTATTTTAATTGATTTTAATATAATTACATGAATTTCACGATTTTTTAACAACGTGATCTATAAACTAGTTTCTAATATATTCATTAACACAAGTGTTAATTAATTGATATTCTATTTTTATTTGGTTGATAATTCTGATTGTTTTTCTACAACTTGTTTACTGTTTCCAGGTATTTTACATCTCTATTCCTCTATTTTCTACAATTTTATCATTTCGATTTGTCGATTACGTCTCATATCAGTGCATTATTTCATAGCAATTACACTATCATGATTGTGCGTTTTAATTTATTTGCTTGATAAATAAATATCCCGCCAGAGTGGAGCGTGGCGAGACACAGCAGTTGCTTTGATACTGCATTAAATTATAAAAATCACAACGAATGCAGCTCTCGCAGATAAATTAAAGCTACCCAAAGATACTGTACTATTATAATTTACTTTATAAATCTATATGTATGATCTGTTTGTGCGTGTTTGTGCTTGCATGTATGAGTTATGCCATAGGCTCATGAAAAATTCCTAATTCGTGATAAGAAAAATATTGCCATTGGTGAGATGGCGATGATTTCTGAGAACTAACTCCAAATTCCCCTAGACAATTACCAGTGATTAACGCTATCAATCCCAATCTCTGTAGCAAGCGGTTAAGGAGAAGTATAAGGTGTGCGATGAGACACTGACAAAGCTCTTGCAATGGATTTCGGATGTGGAGGACAAACTGGCACATCAGGATGTTGTCAGGGAAGATATTGAAGAGCTCAGGAATCAGATCAACGTCATGAAGCAGATCAAGGAGGATATCGAGGTTCACAACCGTCCAGTCTCCTCCGTTCTTGACCAAATACGTCAGGTCGTCATCACCGGGAGTGACGTTTTGTCCAGCGACGAAGTGTCGACTCTCGAGAAAAATGGCAGATCCCTGAAAACTCGTTACGAGCGATCAGCCGATCGTACTGAACGATTGCTGCGTCGTTTGGCAGGAGCTAGAGATGAACTAACTAAATTCAAGAATGAGATATCATCCTTCTCGTCTTGGCTGGACAAGGCTCGCCGAGTTCTGGAGGACAAGGAGCGCTCTCTGTCTGATCTCAATCGATTGAGTTCCAGCGCAGATACAACTCGTGATTTTATCAGTGACGTGATAGCTCATCAGGCTGATCTTCGTTTTATCACGATGGCAGCGCAGAAGTTTGTGGACGAGAGCAGGGAATATCTCCAGGTACTCAACGACTTCAGAACAAGTCTGCCACAACGTCTATCTCATAAAGAGCCAACGGCCAGTCAGGACTCACCAGTTCGTAATGAAGTGACAATTGTCACTGCTCAGTACAAGGATCTACTGTCACGTGCTACCAATTTATCTGACCGATTACTGGGTGTTGGTGGACGACAGCGTGATTATCATGAGTCCCTGGAGAAGGCGAAGGAGTGGCTGAAGGAGGTTGAGCCAAGAGTGTTGAGAGTTATCGCTGAAGCTGTTGCTGCTGAGCCAAAGCAAGTAGAGGAGCAGTTGTCGACAGCCAAATCTCTGAACAACGAGCTTCTGGCGAACGCTCGACTCATTGACAATGCTAAATCGAGTCTTGATAGTCTTCTGAGATCTCTGGATGGACAGCTAACACCGAGTGAAGCTAGTCACCTCGAGGAACCCGTTAAGATCCTTGAGGACAAGTACAGACAGCTGTCCAATGCTCTTGCTGAGAAGTGCCAGGAGCTAGATACAGCTCTGGTTCAGAGTCAGGGGGTTCAGGACGCCCTGGATAGCCTCGTCGCCTGGTTGAACAACGTTGAAAGCCAATTCAAGAACATGCAGCGTCCAGCTAGCCTCAATAAGGATCGCCTCGAAGAACAACAGAGAGAGCAGCGAATGCTGCAGTCTGATTTAGACAGTCATCGACCTAGTGTCGAGGCCATAACAGCATCTGCTCAGGATTTACTGATAAATTCGAGTAATGCTCGCGTTGCCAAACGAATCGAGAGTAAGCTGAAGGACGTACAGAATCGATACGAAAAACTTATGGACAAGTCACTCCGGAGGGGTGAATTCCTCGAGGAAATAGCACAAGCGCTGCACGACTTCTCCAGAGAAACTTCTCAGTTTGACACTTGGTACTCACACATGATCGAGATCCTTGAGTCCAGGGAACTGTCGAAACTCGATGTCAGTGAGTACGAGAGCAAGATGGCTCAGTTAGTAGATAAACGTGAAGACCAGAGAGGCAACTTCGAGGAGCTCATCAGAAATGGAAAGAATCTCGTTGGAAAGAAGGATATCACTGATGCTGCACATATTCGAGACAAGATCAAGGCAATTGAGACTCAGTGGAGAGAGCTGAATAATCTTCTTGATGAGAAACAGCGTCTCAGTAAGTCCAGGGCGGAACAGCTGACTGCTTACGAGAAGCTCAGGGATCAGGTTCTGGATTGGCTCACAAGAACTGAGAGCAGGGTGATTAGGTTGCAGCCTGTTGCTGTTGATCTTGAAAAACTGAAGGTGCAGACCGAAGAGATCAAGCCTATTCAGAAGGAGTATCGAGATTATGGGAATACCATTGACAAGGTCAACGATTTGGGAATTGTTTATGACAGCCTTCTGAAGGAACGTGGCGAGAGCCCACCAAGACGTCGTGGCAGCGCAAGTCCCACCAAGAGGACCACCATCAGCAGTCCACGTATGTATAATTAAACTTTAATCAATGAGACTTACAGAAATCCCACGTTAAACACATATCATCGAATTCCCTCATTACTCCACACTGCTTTATCACTTTCAGCACATGATTTTTTTTTTTGTCAATTTTTTTTGTAGTCCGCCGAACCTCACAAGACGGTCGCTCACCTTCCCCCACTAAGTCGTACGCGGTTCAAAGTCCAGTGTCTCCAGGTGGTAGCAGTGGATTCAGCAGCAGGCGATCCAGTCAGGATGGCTTCCATCTTGAGGAGCTGTCGGCGGTCCAGCAGCAGTTGTCGGAGATTAATAATCGGTACGGATTGCTGGGGGTCAGGCTGTCCGATCGTCAGTCCGAACTCGATGTAATCAGGGATGAGATTAAGAAATTGCTGGAGAACTTGAAGAATTTGTCGCAATTTTTGGATAAGATCGAGCGTCAACTTCCTAAGGAAATAATTCCCTCGACAAAGGAGGAGGCGGACAAGACTGTGAAACAAATCAAGCTGATCGTCGAAGAGATGTACGAGAAGCAGTCCCTCCTGGACAGTACAAAAACCCAAGTCCGTGACATAGTGCGTCGCAAGAAAGATGCGGAGGGTGCAGATAGATTGAACGACGAACTGGAGGACGTGGCGAGTCGTTGGAAGTCGATCTCAGATCGTTGCAAGGACAGAGTAAGATTCCTGGAAGATATCAAGGAGTTCCACGATGGTTACGAGAGCCTGAACTCCTGGTTAGGAGCCAAGGAAAGAATGCTCGGTGCCTTGGGACCGATCTCATCCGATCCCAGGATGGTTGCTAGTCAGGTACAGCAGGTACAGGTTCTTCGTGAAGAATTCAGAACTCAACAGCCCCAACTGGATCATCTAGTGCAAGTGGGTGAGAGCGTGTGTACACATCTGTCCAGTGATTCTGTGGATGGTCAAAAAATTCGTAGTAAATTGAACAGCATTCTGCAACGCTGGCACGAGCAAGTGGAGCGCCTGGACGATCGTGCTCAGAGTCTGGGTGATGCTGTGGACACCAGCAGAGAATTCGACGCCAGCCTGAATCGTCTTCGTGACGCCCTGCAAGGAATATCCGACAATCTCGATGATTTGCCACTGGACAAGGACCCTGAGGAGCAGCTGAGGAAAATCGAGAACTTGGAACGCCAGCTGGAGGGCCAGAGGCCTCTTCTCGCGGACGCTGAAGCTGCTGGTGCACAATTATGCGAAGTACTGAGTGATCCTGCATCTAGATCTGAAATTCAGGGCAAACTTGCAGCCGTTGGAAAACTGTACACGAATCTGCAGAAGAAATTGGATCACAGGAAAGCTGAGCTCGAAGGAAGTCTCCGCGACGGTAGACAGTTCGAGGCATCTTGCAGTAAAACTCTTGGTTGGCTTGCTGATGAGCTTGGAAATATGTCCGAGAAGCTGTTGGTGTCCGCTGACAGGGAGATACTGCAGCAACAGCTCGATCATCATGAGCCTATTTATAGAAATGTCATGGGTAAGGAGCACGAGGTGATTATGCTCTTGAATAAGGGTAAGGATATCCTCATGAGGGCTCCCAAAACTGAGAACCGAGGGCTACAGAGGGATTTGGATAAGATGCAGAGCCAGTGGGATCGTCTCAAGAAGGACACTCTGGATCGACACACGAAACTCCAGACTTGTGCTGAACACTGCAAAAAGTATTACAGGGCTCAGGACTCGTTCCTTCCATGGTTGAGGCAGGCCGAGGATAAACTCGATGGCTTGAAGCCTGCGTCATTCAAGAGGAAAGATATTGAGAGACAGCTCAAAGAATTATCATCGTTCAGAAATGAGGTGTGGAAACGATCTGGAGAGTTTGAGAATAATAAAATGCTCGGGGAAACATTCCTCGGTGCCTGCGATATTGACAAGGATGTTGTTAAGAATGAGTTGAGTGCCATGAAGACGAGATGGGACAAGTTGAATAATGGTGAGTTTAAAGTCGATTATTTCAGCTGTCAAGCGGTAAATTTATCATTAGTGATTGATTTTATTGGAAATGAATGCGAAATAAATAAATGCAAGTATTTTTTTCGTTATAATTTCAGACCTTTTGGAGCGCACTCAGTCACTCGAAGACACAGCCCGTCATTTATCAGACTTCAACGAAAATCTACGCGATCTCCAGCACGGGGTGCAGCGCTGTGAAGACAAACTGGCTTCCCACGATTCACTTGGTGGTGCCTCCAAAGATCCGAAACTTCTTGACAGAATAAAGGTATGTATCTCGGTGATAAAAAAAAAGCAGTCATTCCCTCGAAAGCAATAGTTCAAAATAAAAATAGGTTATACTATCCACTTTCAAATGGTTATCGTTACCGCCGTCGGTATCTCAGTGGACATGGTTTTTCCTGTGGTTTCCCATGCCATTCCTATGTTCTGTAGGAGAGTGAATACGGTACAGTGTAGGATTCACAGCCGCATGCATAGGGTTAAATAGGGCCAATTAGCCAGAACAGGGCAGAAAGAGCCGGAATATATAAAAAAAAAAATAGTTATTGTTCCATTTTCCGCATATCGGTTGCAAAGCTTCCATTCGGAAGCCAAAACTGGAATCTCCAAAATTTGAGATATTTCTCAAAAACAATTGATTGATATATTCCTCCAGAATCTAAGAGAAGAAACAACAGCCCTGAAGAAGCCCCTGCTTGCTGTAAAGCAGCAGGCGCACGACCTGGCGAATCGAGCCCGTGAACAAGGTGTAGACGCAACCCACCTTCAGGACGAAGTTGAAAATTTAGCCGATCGAATAAACGACCTCCAAGGAAAGCTAGATGACCGTTGCAACGATCTGCAGAGTGCAGCCACAGCAGTTGCGCAATTTAACGATCAAATCAAGGGTCTAACGTACGACCTCTCAGCACTGGAGAACGAACTCGACACGATGAAAACCCCTGGTCGAGATATTAAAACAGTACGAACACAGATCGAAGAAGTGGGAAAACTCCTGACCAAGATAAATCGTGCCTCCGACGAGATTTCAGTCCTGGTGAATACCAGTGAGAACCTGGTGGACAGTGGATTCGCAGCGGATGCTGTGGCCACTCGAGACCAGGTCGACAGTCTTAAGAGACAGCTTGCAAGACTCGAGGAACGTTCTCGCAACAGAGACGAGGAGTTGGCAGTCACTTTGAATAAGCTCCAGGAGTTCTACCACCTCCACGGTGATGTTATGGACGACATAAACGACGCGAGCGATCAGATCCGTAGGTTCAAGCCCATTGGGTCTGACATTGACTCGATAAAAGCCCAGCAGGAGGACTTCCGCACGCTGAAAGCCAGCAGGATCGAACCAATAGCTCGTGCGGTCGACGAGTGCAATCACACAGGTCAGGGTCTAGTCCAGAGTGCTGGAAGGGACGTAAATACCAGTGGAATTGAGAAGGACCTCGATAAAATGAATGAAAAGTGGAATGACTTGAAGGAGAGGCTCAATGAACGCGATCGTCGCCTGGACGTTGGTCTCCTGCAATCAGGAAAATTCCAGGAGGCTCTCGATGGTCTCGAAAAATGGTTGGCAGATACCGAAGAGATGGTGGCAAATCAGAAGCCCCCGTCCTCCGATTACAAAGTTGTAAAGGCACAGTTGCAAGAGCAGAAGTTCCTGAAGAAGATGCTGCTGGACAGACAGAACTCAATGTCCTCTTTATTCAACATGGGACAAGAAGTGGCTGCAGGGGCTGATCCCAAGGAGCGTAAAGCCATTGAAAAGCAGTTGAAGGATCTGGTGGGGAGGTTCGATGCATTGACAGAGGGTGCAGCTGAGAGGATGGACGCCCTCGAGCAGGCGATGGCAGTTGCCAAGGAGTTCCAGGAGAAACTCATGCCTCTTGCCGTCTGGCTGGACAAAACGGAGAAGAAAGTGAAGGATATGGAGCTAGTGCCAACTGATGAAGGGAAGATTCAGCAGAGGGTTGCCGAGCATGATCGGCTACACGACGATATTCTTTCGAAGAAACCGTACTTTAGTGAGCTGACGGAGGTGGCAAGTCAGCTTATGAGTCTCGTGGGCGAGGATGAGGCTTCTCTACTCGCTGATAAGCTTCAGGACGCCACTGACAGATACGGCAATCTCGTTGAGCGATCTGAAGCCCTTGGAAATCTTCTCCAGAGATCTCGACAGGGTCTGCGTCATCTCGTGTTGACGTACCAGGACCTCCAGGCATGGATGGAAAATATGGAGAAACGATTATCCAAGTACAGAATTCTTGCTGTTCACACTGAGAAGCTCCTCCAGCAGATGGAGGATTTGGCTGATTTAACCGAGGAAGTTTCTTCACGGCAGACTGAAGTCGACAGCACCACTGACTCTGGCCTCGAGCTCATGAAGCACATATCCAGTGATGAGGCGCTAGGGCTTAAAGACAAATTGGATTCACTTCAGAGAAGATTCAATGATTTAGTTACTCGTGGCTCGGACCTCCTCAAACACGCCCAGGAGGCGCTGCCGCTTGTCCAGCAATTCCATGAGAATCACAACAGACTGATGGACTGGATGCAGGGTGCTGAGGGTGCCCTGCAATCCGCTGAGCCTCGAGAGGAGGAGATCATTCGTCTTGAGATGGAAATATCAGAGTACAGGCCTGTTCTCGATAAGATCAATACAGTTGGGCCACAGTTGTGTCAGATATCTCCTGGAGAAGGTGCTGCCACAATCGAGGGACTGGTGACAAGAGACAACAGGAGATTCGATGCAATTGCAGAGCAAATTCAGAGGAAGGCCGAGAGAATTCAATTGAGTAAACAACGGTCTCTCGAAGTGATCGGTGACATCGATGAGCTTCTTGAGTGGTTCAGAGAAGTGGATACTCAACTTCGGGAAGCAGAGCCTCCGAGCAGCGAACCAGAGATCATTAGGGTGCAGCTTAAGGAGCACAAAGCCCTGAATGACGACATATCGAGTCAAAAGGGACGAGTTCGTGATGTCATTTCAACGGCCAAAAAGGTTATTCGTGAGAATACTCATCACGAGGACACTTCAACCATTCGAGAAAAAATGGAGGACCTTCGTGAGACGATGGAGACTGTCTCTGGATTGTCAGGTGATCGTCTAGGAGCCCTCGAGCAGGCCCTACCACTGGCTGAACATCTTCGTGACACCCATGCCGGACTGGTTGGATGGCTCGAGGAGGTTGAGCACCAGGTGTCGATGCTACCAATGCCTGCACTTAGACCAGATCTCATTGCGGCTCAACAGGACAAGAACGAACTCCTTATGCAGAGCATTAATGAGCACAAGCCCCTGATAGAGAAGTTAAATAAGACAGGTGAGGCTTTGATCAGGCTCTGTAATGACGAAGAGGGGGCGAAAGTTCAGGACATTCTCGATGGTGATAATGCCCGTTATGCTGCATTGAGGGCAGAGCTCAGGGCTCGCCAACAAACCCTCGAGCAGGCCCTCCAGGAGTCCTCTCAATTCTCTGACAAACTCGAGGGAATGCTTCGAGCTCTCGGATCGACTGCTGATCAGGTCAATGGGGCAGAGCCCATATCTGCTCATCCCCCACGTCTTCGAGATCAGATGGAGGAGAATGCAGCACTCGCTGATGACTTGGCACAGAGAAACGAGGCATATGCAGCTGTGAAAAAAGCTGCTGATGATGTGATCAATAAAGCCGGCAACCGTGCAGATCCAGCTGTCAAGGATATCAAGAGGAAACTCGAAAAATTAAATAAATTGTGGGCTGAAGTGCAGAAGGCCACCACTGATCGTGGACAAACTCTCGATGACACACTGGCTGTCGCTGAGAAATTCTGGTCGGAGTTGACTGGTGTTATGTCGACACTCAGAGAACTTCAAGATGCCCTAGCTGGACAGGCACCACCTGCTGCCCAACCCGCTGCTATTCAGCAGCAGCAGGTGGCACTCCAGGAGATCAGACAGGAGATTGATCAGACGAAGCCTGATGTCGAGCAGGTGAGGCAGTCTGGGCACGAGCTCATGGGACTCTGTGGAGAGCCTGACAAACCCGAAGTCAGAAAGCACATGGAAGATTTGGATCAGGCTTGGGACAATGTCACTGCTCTTTATGCCAGGCGCGAGGAGAATCTCATTGATGCCATGGAGAAGGCCATGGAGTTCCACGAGACCCTCCAGAATCTTCTCGAGTTCCTTCAAGAGGCTGAGGACAAATTCGCCGACATGGGAGCCCTTGGCAGTGATATCGATGAAGTGAAGAAGCAGATAAAACAGCTGGCGAATTTCAAGGCTGAAGTCGATCCGCATATGGTGAAGGTCGAGGCATTGAACAGGTAAGGGATTGAAAATTTTTTATGGTGATTAGGGGTTTTTTTTTTATAGTTTCTTTGAGATAATATTAATGATATCTTTCTTTTTCGGATACCTGAAAATCGTAGGAGTCTGACGAGGCAAGTCAACTTCTCAGTGTTGTCGCTGTAGTTAGAGCATGGCTTTTTAAAGTGGACAGTTGTCGATGTTTTAAAAGAAAGGCGATTGAGATTTTAAATGAAGTCTGTTATTTAACCCGGTATTGCATTTATTGTCGATGTATGGGGCGCGCATGAATATCCGATTAGACGAATGCAGGAACTAAAGGCTGTCTAATCAGTGAGACTGATTGGATTTTTATGAACATATACTAGATTTGATTATTTCCGCTGAAACTTGCATTTATTACTGAATTTAGTGGGAGGAAAAGCGAATTTGTGTAGCTTTGGTGGATACGAGTCTCTCAGTATTTTCCCAGTCAGGACGGGATAAATTCTGTATTCCATCGGCGTTGGAAAAATTAATATATCCCACTGCGTAATCAATTCTTTTTCAATAACTGCAAAAAGTTGTTGCTTAAGTCTATAAAAAATTGACGATAATTCGTTGAATGTAGCAAGACTGATAATTATCTGTAGGTGTGATAACTCACCCGATCTCGCACCACCTCGAGATTTTCCGATTGATTGAATTAACCTCTGCAGGCAAGCAGCAGAGCTGACAGAAAGAACGACATCGGAGCAGGCAGCGGCGATAAAGGAGCCGCTGGGGGCAGTCAATCGTCGTTGGGACGGTCTTTTGCGTGGCGTTGTGGAGCGTCAGCGACTCCTGGAGAACGCTCTATTGCGATTAGGTCAATTCCAGCACGCTTTGGACGAGCTACTGGTGTGGATCGACAGAACAGATCGCACACTGGATGACTTGAGGCCAGTGGCAGGTGATCCTCAAGTGATTGAGGTGGAGCTTGCCAAGCTGAAGGTACTGGTAAACGACATCCAAGCACACCAGACTAGTGTAGACACCTTGAATGACGCTGGAAGACAACTCATTGAGGATGGAAAGGGCACAGCTGAGGCATCGACAACAGCTGAGAAATTGGGTACTCTTAATAGGAGATGGAGAGATCTTCTTCAAAGAGCTGCAGACAGACAGCGAGAGCTGGAGGACGCCCTGAGAGAGGCCCAGACATTCACCGCTGAGATTCAGGATCTGTTGTCCTGGCTTGGAGAGGTGGATAATATGATAGTGGCATCAAGACCAGTTGGAGGCCTCCCTGAAACAGCTTCAGAGCAACTCGAAAGGTTCATGGAAGTGTACAATGAGTTAGAGATGAATAGACCCAAAGTGGAGACTGTTCTGCAGCAGGGCCAGGAGTACTTGAAGAGAGCAAATGCCTCAAGTGCCAGCTCCCTGAATCACAATCTCAGGACTCTGAAGCAGAGGTGGGACAGTGTTACAGCAAGGGCCTGTGACAAGAAGATCAAACTGGAAATAGCCTTGAGGGAAGCCACTGAGTTCCACGACGCCCTCCAGGCGTTCGTCGACTGGTTAACCAATGCTGAAAAAATCCTAACCAATCTCAAACCTGTCTCGAGGGTAATGGAAACCATCCTAGGGCAGATTGAGGAGCACAAGGCCTTCCAGAAGGACGTGGGTGTCCACAGGGAGACAATGTTGAATCTTGATAAAAAGGGAACGCAACTGAAGTACTTCTCCCAAAAACAGGATGTTATTCTCATAAAAAATCTTCTTGTCTCGGTGCAGCACAGGTGGGAGAGAGTTGTGTCAAAGTCAGCTGAGAGAACTAGAGCTCTGGATCATGGGTACAAGGAGGCCAGGGAGTTCCATGACGCCTGGTCTCACTTGATGAATTGGTTGGATGAGACAGAGAGAACTCTGGATGAAATGGCGTCCGAAGGAGTTGGTGGTAATGATCCAGAGAAGATTAAATCACGGTTGAATAAACATCGGGAAGTGCAGAAAGCTCTTAGCGGTAAGCAGGGGACATACGATAATACCATGAAATCCGGAAAGACACTGAAGGATAAGGCACCTAAATCTGATGAGCCCGCACTCAAGGAGCTGCTGTCTGAGCTCAAAAGCAAGTGGACAACGGTCTGTGGAAAGAGTGTGGACCGACAGAGAAAGCTGGAGGAGGCTCTGCTGTTCTCTGGACAGTTCAAGGATGCAATTCAGGCACTCCTGGACTGGCTGCAGAAAACAGAGAAAATGCTAGCGAATCCTGGACCACTTCATGGGGATCTCGATACTGTCACAAATCTATGTGAGCAGCACAGGTCATTCCAAAGGGATTTAGAATCTCGGGCTAGTCAGATGGAGTCTGTCATCAGGACGGGAAGGGAACTCGAGTCAAAAGCAACGATTGAGGACGCCTCGACAATTAGGTCACAGTTGAGTGAAGTGAATTCTCTCTGGAATACCGTCAACAGATTATCTGATAATAAATCCTCGAGGCTGGAGGAGGCACTCAGGGATGCTGAGCGTCTCCACAAGGCTGTTCATGTTCTCCTGGAGTGGCTCAGCGATGCAGAGATGAAACTCAGATTCGCTGGACAACTGCCCGAGGACGAGCAGGAGAGCAGAAATCAACTGATGGAACACGAGAAGTTCCTCAGGGAACTCCAGCAGAAGGAGGTCGAGAAGGATCGCACTTTGGAACTCGCTCACGCCATCCTGGGGAAGTCCCATCCGGATGGCGCGGTTGTTATCAAGCACTGGATCACTATTATTCAATCCAGATGGGATGAGGTCGCGACGTGGGCGCATCAGAGAAATCAGAGACTCGAGAGCCATATGCAAGGACTTCAGGACCTTGATAATCTCCTGGAGGAGCTCCTAGCGTGGCTTGAGGGCTTGACTCATACTCTCATCACTCTTGAGTCCGAGGAACTTCCTGAGGATCGGCCGAGCCTGGAAATTCTCATTTCTGATCACAGGGAATTTATGGAAAACACCAGTCGAAGGCAGAACGAGGTGGACAGTGTGTGCAAGGCTAGACAGATTAAAACTGTCAAGGATCCCAGGAAAATGTCCAAAACCAAGTTGTCCGGTTCTGTGTACGTATTCATTTTTAATAACATAACATAATTTTTTAATTCTTTGGTCGAATGCACAATTCATCATGTACCCTGTTCGTTTTTTATTTTCACTTTATTTTTTATCCTAATGGATCATTCTCATCGTGAAAAATATTCATCATTTGTGTGCATCCCATTCACTTCTGGTTATCACGTATTTGATTGTTGCTTGACGTTTTCGTTCACCTCTGGCACCTTTTGTAAATCATTTGTCTGTTGTTGCATGTTGCCATTTCTTGTTAACCATGAAGTAGCAAGGACGGTCTGTACCAAGATACTGACGACGATCAGCCACTCCGCAAGCAGAGGTTCGTCTCGATCATTTTTTTTTGTTCTCCCCCTTTTATTATTTTTATTACTTTTTAATGAATTTTATAATTTCATTAAATACCGACAGCTCTAGAAATTTTCATCCACTCATTTTTCGTTTCGTTTCCTTTTATTTATCCAGCTTCAAGGGCAGCCGAGATCTCTTGCAATCCAGAAGGGGAAGGTAATACTCACTTGTCATTTTCTTTTTTATATTCACATCAACATTGTGCTGTACAGGGATTCATTAGAACAATTCATCACACTGGTTTTCGTTTTGTGTTTGTTTTTTGAACAGCATGCTTACTAACCCACCACACATTATTTTTTATTTGCAAAATTATTGAATTGTTATATATTTAAATATTATTAATCACTCGAATTAGGGAATCACGAGAGGAGATTAAGAAAGGGTTTATACAAGTGACGAGCTTCTTCTAATAAATATACAAATAATTGATATAATTTATCGGTACACAATACAAAAATACAAATGACACGTGAAACTATATAGATCCCATCGATAATTGCTCGATACCGATTTATAGTTGAAGTAGAGTGTTATGAGTGATTTGACGCATGTTCCTGTTTAGCCGAGCCAGTCCAGGTCGTGAGAGAACACCAGATCCCAATCTACCACACATTGGTCCACGCTTTCCACCCAAAGGAAGGTTCGTCATTGCTATCTCTATTCACTAACTATCATAGATCATAAGTTTTAATCGAGTGTTGAATGTGTGTGAGATGTACTTGAGTAACATTACGAGGATGTTGTGATTCTTGGTTCCGAGTTGGGTGAATCTGTGTTGCTTGGGAAGAAAGACTCTTATTCAGTGTAAAATACAACTCTGTTTTCTATAAACAGCTTTGTACGGGACGAGGGCTCAAAATGGATATCAGCTTTTTAAATGTTAAAACCTCATTCAATTGGTGGTGGACTGATTTTTTTTTTGTCATTCGAGTGGAATATTTGAAAAACCACTGAGATGTCCATTATGCCCGAAATTCTCTACTGTAATTTCATTTTAATAAATGAATATTTGTAGATTTAATTTGCCCCGTTAATAAAATTAATGGCATAACCGAATTGATTGGTTGTGAGTAGTAAAGGGGCTGAACCAGAATTCCGTAATCCTCGCGTGAAGCTTCTCTGGGACCGCTGGAGAAATGTGTGGATGATGGCCTGGGAGAGACAGCGTCGTCTCCAGGACAAGCTCAACTACATAGACGAGCTCGACAGAGTTAAGAACTTCAGCTGGGAGGAGTGGCGCAAGAGATTCCTCAAGTTCATGAATCACAAGAAATCGAGACTGACGGATCTCTTCAGGAAAATGGACAAGAACAATGACGGTCTCATCCCCAGGGACGATTTCATCAATGGAATAATGAACACTAAATTCGATACATCGAGACTGGAGATGAATGCTGTAGCCGATCTTTTTGATCGACATGGCGAGGGACTCATCGATTGGAAGGAATTTATTGCGGCATTGAGGCCTGATTGGGAGGAAAGGAAGACTTATAATGACACTGATAAGATCCATGATGAAGTCAAGAGACTTGTCATGCTGTGCACTTGCAGGCAGAAGTTCAGGGTCTTCCAAGTTGGGGAAGGCAAATACAGGGTGTGTACGATTAAAAATATATATTTCTCTTATTAACCCGTTATTGAATTTTTCACTGAGTAGCGATTATTCATTCATAAATATTATATTATGTATATTATCAACACGAGCCGAAGGCGAGTTTTACAATCTCACGAGTCGAAAAATATATTACGCACGCGTTTCCTACAAAATTTTGTCACCGCGCCCGGAATCCGCGATTTAACCGAGCGAAGCGAGGTTAGAATCGCGCGATTACGGGCACCGATGGCACAAAATCAAATATTTCACATTCAATTGAATCTATGAATTTGTTGATTCAAATCTTTAGAGTATTCAGATAATTCTGTACAGAATTACAGATGCTATATCAAATTCCGTACGAATAAAAGTTTTTTACCTTTTCAATTCAGTTCGGGGACAGTCAAAAACTGCGTCTCGTCCGTATTTTGCGATCAACTGTGATGGTACGAGTTGGAGGTGGATGGGTGGCCCTGGACGAGTTCCTGGTGAAGAATGATCCCTGCCGCGGTAAGTCACACAAAAAATTATAAAATAAATACAGAAACATTGAAGCGTTAACGCGTCGTGAGAAGAGCATCAGGAATATTTAAAATTCTAGGGAATTATTCATAAACGCAACGAATGATTTCATAGTCCATTCATTTAAAGTGACAACAATTTTAGGATCATGTTCGATAAAACACTTAATGAAATTCATTTCACGTACTGCTAACCCAGCGATAGGAAAGTCAAACAAACTTAACGATTATTTAACGATGAATAACTGTACAGCAGGCAAACACGAGTGTCTAACGAATTGTCAAATGAATATGATGCACGGGGCTATCGATTAATAATTAATAATATTAATAATAACCATCCAACGCGATCTCAACTCCTGAGGTAACAAAAACCGTTTGAAACGATTAATTGTTCACATTAAACTATCGAAAAAGAATGAATCGACAGTCAATAATCTAACGTATGAGTCAGACAGGTGTGTGATTCTGCTTTGCTTAGTTGATTGCTAATTAGTCAATTATTTTCATCGGGTGGAGTGACAGGAATATCTAATCTTGTAATCCCTCACGCCTAGAGATGTGGAAAAATCTTCGAATTACAGAATTTTCTTTTCTCACACCATCAAATTCCAGTACATCTCTGAATATAAATTATTTTTTATGGAATAAAAGGAGAGCTAAAAAATAAGCATTAATGAAAATTTAACTATCTTAATTATATTCAGAGATATTGAAAAATAAAAACATAAAAAATAAAAATGAAAATAAAAATGGAAATAAAAATATAAATATAAATAGAAAAATAATAAAACTACTCGATCGATGGTATAAAAATGGTTTTCACATCTCTCGGTTAACTAATCGGTTTTTGAAATTTGAGGCAACCCCTCGATGATGCATGATTAATCATGATAACGAAATTTCGAAAGAAATAGCGAATTAATTCTCCATCATTCCTTAAGTCTTTCTAATGCCAATACCGGACCCTAACAAGCCAGAACAACACGAGGGTTGGTGTCCGCTCGGTGAGGAGGCCTCATTGCACGATCACATCGATTCATTGTCTATACTTTGTTTCCATTACTGTAGAAAAATTATAGCTCATAGTGATTTTATTCTATTTATTTTCCCTCAAGTAGAAATTTTATTTTATCCAAGAATTTATTCTTTCGTTCGATTTCGTAGTAATTATAAAGTATAGACCATGAATTAATATCATTCATCTGTGTCGCATGGAAACTGACATTGTGTAACTGTTTTTCATCTGGCTGAAGGATCCTTTGGTTTTATCACTTTCATGTTTATTTTTTCATTCGTTGTGTTGAGGATGTGTGAGAGTTTTAAATGATTGTTATCTTCAGTTGAGCTTTAGATACGAACGATCTGGTTTTGGTTCATCAAATGGTATGATTACTTGCGTGATTCCTGTGTTATTTTTATTTCATGATTACTCAATTATTTCGCATGGTGTTGGCGTTTTCGTGGATTATTTATTTTTCCCCCTGACAAATGTTTTCTATTTCATTCGTTGAGCAAATTTTTTCGTCTCATTTTGAAGAAATTGTTTATCCCACAAAAATTATGAAATCCTCATGTTTTAAATTCATTCTTCAATTAACGAATGCACTGCGATGAGTTTTTTGGAGATATCTCCGAAACTGAGGAAAATAATTAAATTTTTCACATTACCTTTTTTATGGCTGTCATTGAGCTCCACAAAAAAGGTTCCGTGAAAAATTCTCATATATCCCTCAATCTCCGAAGTATTTCCAGAAAATTGATTGAAGGATCAAAAAAATTTTCTTTTAAATAATTTCTCTACAGAATTTAAATTCCCCTTTATTCCACCGTCAATCAATCTCAAAACCCGCGATGCTCACCGCAATTCCTCGCCACTTCTTCAAAGTAAGACGAAAAAACCACCAAAAGTCCCCTGAGCCGATAAAAATAATGATAGAACCACTGGTGTGACGAATTATTTTATTCACCCCATAATGACACAATTTTTATTTACCTCATTTTTCTAATTCATCATTATCTTATCTTTTTTTTCAACACAAAAAAACCCCACACACGAACTTGCTTTAACCCCGAAAACTTCAAATTTCTTTTTAATCCCCAAATTGCATGAAATTCTGAAATGATCGAAAAAAAAAAAATTAAAATTCCACTCAATTCTCTCAAATCTCATAAATTCCTGCTCTATCCCTGTCTGTCTGAATCTGTCTCTACTCTGTCTCATTCTGCACAATTACCCGCGGCCTCTCCCCCCTCTACCCCTCCCACCAATAATTAAAAACTAAATGAACTAACTGCGTGCACGCCAACACACTGTAGCCAAAGGACGAACGAATATTGAGCTGCGGGAGCAATTCATATTGGCGGATGGTGTCAGCCAGACAATGACAGCGTTTAGATCAAAACCAAGTCCAACATCGACACTACAACGCACACCACTGTCATCAGCTGGTCCAATAACGAAGGTAACATGAAAAGTCATAGACGATCCCTTGATCATCAAGAGATGATGTCACCTTGAAATCACCCCCAAGCCCAATCCCTCCAGAGAAAAAAATTCAATAGCAAATTCAATCACTCAATTAATCTTCAATTCCTCTTCAATGATCATTAAAAAAGTAATTAAATCCGCAAAACAATTAATTAAATATTTGAATTATCAATATCCAATCATTTAAATAATTAATAATCAGTAATGCCAGCAGTAAAACATTGAATGGTAACGAATTGTTTTCATGGAATAAGATGTTACCTTTTATGATTTTACCGCAGGTGTTCGGGTTGTTAATATAGATAATTGATAATTTAATAAATTTAGGTAAGATCGATTGATTTTATTTATTGAAATGGAAATGATGGAGGGTATGGGGCCCTTTCACACACTCGCCTTGCATCCACACATTAATTATAAGCACGCAATTACCCTTTAATGAGCAACTCCAAAAGAGCCCTCGGGCTCTCACCGTTGTCGGTACGTATACGTATTACCCAATGGCAATTGGCATGCAGCATGATTCTTATCGATAAGTAGAAGACTCTGGATGGAGGCTTATCTTCTCTACATCTCGATGGTATTTCAATCTGTGTATCGTGCACTGGGTTAGTTGGATCGGTAAGGATGATGATTAGAGGACAATTGCGAAGAATTGTGATAATTAACCTCAGGAGATGTGATTTCGCTGTTTCCGTCACTTCGTCAAACGATTAGGAATTTGTTTGTTTTTTTAGATCGGTGGCTAGGCGTTTTAATGATTTTTTTACAGTTGACAAAGAATTGTTTGTGATATGCGGGCCCATGAGCGAATTATATTTAGTTTTATTGATGATTTGGTGTAGCGGAGGAGTTTATGAGCCAGCTGATGCCGATATTTGAGAGTTTGAGGCAAAAGGAGGACCTTCCGTGCTCGTATCCTCTTCACATGCACGCCCCCTCTTACCACTGGGTAAATAACAAAATTATCTCTTCAATTTGATCATTGAGTTTGTGGTGAATTTATTTATTGTTGGATTATGATTTTTTTTTCGTTGGAATTTTGCCTGGATTTTTTGAAATTGATGTCTAGTGCATGTCTTCCCATCCAAAAATATATTTTCCAAATATATCATATCTATAAAATATATTTGAATGCGTATGATAGACGAGCACTGAATGCTGAAAATATATCGACTCATTTCTCCTCGTTTGTCTGATATTTTTTAAATTTTTCTCCGTTAATTAATTGTTATTTCAATTATTTGGGTGATTTTTATTTCATTCTCATTGATTTTTTATTTCTCCGCATTTTCTCTCATCTTTATTCTCGGATAATAACTTCAGTTTGAGTGCATGGTGGTTTTTGATATTTGTAATAAGTACAATTTGTACTGAGTTAAATAGATATGAGAATAACTCCAGGAAAAAAGGCGTCGAATTGTCTGGAGGTTCGAAATACCTTTGTAGAATGTTATCTGTAAATCGACGCTTATATAGTGGCGTCTGTTGGAGATACTTCAAATTGCCATAAGCTACCGTATCTTTCCCAACTCATCCCGGTAAGTTTGCACGTATTTGTAGATAGATTCATCTTTTTTGTCGTAAACCAAAATGGAAGTCTTGACAGAACAATGAAAATAGCAGCGAAATGGTAAACGATAAAATTCAGCCCTAACAATTTTCCAGGAATATCTCTGAATCCAAGCAAAATATTGAAATTTTTGTGAGAACCTTGTTTGGTGAGGTACTGTTGAGTAGGGTGGATCGGGAAAAGTTCAGGAAAATGTGGTGATTGTGTAAAAATGCTATAACTCGCGAAATTCTCACACACAACGATTATTAATTTATTAAAA